>NW_024572545.1:0-102524 GCF_018153835.1 Drosophila eugracilis
CGCAAAAATGTCCCGCAATTTTCTTCGAGCAACAAGTCACAGAAAAAAACGAAAACGAAATAAATTACCTTTTCCTGTCTTGAAACTGAACCCTTAATTGGTGCTCACTACAATATGTTGGGGAATTAAAAAACATTTTGGGTCCACGACGAAATTTAATTTAACACCCAAAAAATTCACTTTTTATCTTAATATTTATTTTGCAGGTATAATATATATAATATAAACAATTTTTAAAGAATTTTTTTTTTAATTTTACAAGAATGCAAAAAGTTAAAATATGGGCCGAATTTATTTAGAAAAAATTCCGCAGATTAACTTTAAACTTTAAACATTCTATACCTGTATAGCCGATTCGGTCCGCTCAGCAACTTCCGTCTTTGGCTCCATGTATCGTCTTGTGATTGGGCTTCTGGGTCTTCTGGCTGCTGCTTGATTTTGACCGACGCGGATGTTTATCAAACGCAATAAAATCACTTCCGAAAACAAAGCCTGCAATCACGTCGGGGTCACCATGCTTATTTAATAAGAGTTTTTTTTTTTTAAATTTGTGAAATGCAGGGTTTTTATTTATGACTTCGAAATTGAATTTAATGCGACGAAATGGCACGGCGCCTGCAAACGAAAGTGAGTTTCGATGTTAACTAATGTAATCGCCTTAGATTATCTTATGCTATGGACAGAGATGAAGACAATACGCAAGAGAGGAGAGCGGCGGCCGAATTCGCCTGAATTTATTGCTTTATTGGGTCCCGCTCCCCTCTTTACACTGAAATACCGGACATTGAACGAACAATGGTTTTTAAGCTTTCAAAATTCAAATGTCCGAATCTGTTGTGCCACGTTATTACTTAGTTTATTTTCCCGTTTGCAGCAAAGCCCTTTTTGTTTTCATATTCGACAATAAACAAGTCATTCTTTTTGTTTGCTTTTATCACCGTTTCGCTTTTAATATTTTTGTCGCTTGCTTTATTCTTCGAAAAACATATTTCGAACCCATTGTTTGTTGCTTTTGACTCGGAAATAAAGACACTTAATATTCTTGATCTGCTGCTGCGGCGAAAACAGAGTAAAACTTTTTTCTCTTCATGTTTCTTTTCCGCAGTTCCAGCATTCTACATTTCTCATGTCTTGTGTTTATCTGTATTCTAAGGGCCTGTCCTGAAGGCATGTGAACACTGGCCAACTTTTTCCAACCTTCCATATGTTACAGTATTCAACTTGAAGATCTTTAGAGACTCAGAAGGATCTCGCCTCCACAATATGAGCTGGAAGTTTCGGTCAGCTTCGTCAACCATCACTTGGCGGTACATCTTTTTAATGTTCGCTGCAAGGGCAAACTTGTGCATTCTAGACCGAAGCAACGTACATATAATATAGCTCCTCTTGATCGTGGGGCCTACCATCAGGATGTCATTCAACGCAACCTGCGTCGATGTGCGGCTTGAGGCATCGAACACCACTCTCAACTTGGTCGAGGTGCTTTGAGGCCGCAGCACGCATTGGTGCGGAATGAAATACTGTGGACCATCTGGAATTTTATTATTAGTAGAGGACATGTGGCCCATTGATACATATTCCTCCATGAAATCCAGATACCCCTTTTTTCAATCGTCAAAAATCTACGTTTCGCAACTTCATACGACGAACCAAGAGTTATTGGGTCAGATTTGAACGGCAGACGAACAGAATCTCCCAGATCAAAGAATGAATCTGCCCCGATCAGCATGTCACGCGCTGGTGTTCACCGCTTGATCCGGATGATAACCAGAAATATTTATTGAAACATAAAAATCGGACGACAATTGACTGCTTCCTATTCGCGACTTTACTATTGTGTATATTTTTTTTTTTGCTTGAGCACTAGTTTCAGCAATGCCCCGCAAGCTCATACCCACTTCCTCTCTTTTAATTTGTAGTCCCTGAGCGAGCTCATCGGTCACAAAATGTACTTGTGACCCAGAGTCGAGCAACGCTGGAGCCATCACAAATTCGCCACTTTTTGTTAATTCGCTCACAATAGCTGTGGCAAGAATAACTCTATCCGATACAGTCGCATACAAAACAAAGTGGATGGAGACTCTTGCGTGAGCGCGGGCTGAGAAGGGGGCGGCAACGTGAGGTTTGAGAAGATTGTAAAAAGATTTGCACACCCTGCACCTGTTCGACTTTTATTTTTATACCCGTTACTCGTAGAGTAAAAGGGTATACTAGATTCGTTGAAAAGTATGTAACAGATAGAAGGAAGCGTTTGCGACCCTATAAAGTATATATATTCTTGATCAGGATCAATAGCGAAGTCGATTGAGCCATGTCCGTCTGTCCGTCCGTCCGTCCGTCCGTCCGTCCGTCCGTATGAACGCTGAGATCTCAGGAACTACAGCAGATACAAAGTTGAGATTAACCATGAAGATTCTTGAGGTCCCGGGACAGCGCAAGTTTATTACAGCATCCTGCCACGCCCACTCTAACGCCCACAAATCGCAAAAAACTAAAATTGCTGAAATCTCAGGAACTATTGAAGCTAGAAAGTTGAAATTCAGAAAGTATAATCTTTAGATGCTAGCGCATCTTATAGTGGTTCTACTATCCGGCCACACTCACCCATACGCCCACAAGGCTCAAAAGACCGTTTTCGGATTTTCTAGAAAAGTTGATATCTCGGTAACTGTAGGAGATAGAAAGTTCGGATCAAGCATGTAGGTTTTTATAATGCTCCCAATGCGAATTGGTTTTTTCCGATCAAGCCACGCCCACTCTAACGCCCACAAAACCCGAACAACCAAAAATGCAAAAATCTCAAAAACTATAAGAGCTACATAATTTTGTTTAGGATCACGTATTTAGGAGATGCCTTTGCAACTTTCCACGAAGTTGCATCCGGCCACGCCTACTCTGACGCCCACAAATCGCGGAAAACTGTGGCGTCTATAATATTATTATGAATGCCTTCGTTTGACCTTGTGTAACTTATTTCTGTTAATACCTATCGATTTACCAAAGATTTTTCAAATCGGAACATTATTTCGCTATTTATAAAGAAATTAAGTTATAAGGCCTCACATGGGCAGTGACGTCACTATAAGCATACTCAACATACTTCCTCTGACAATAGGTGGCGCCTTGTGAATTTCCACTAGCAAAATAATATTTTAAAATTTTGTAAAACAGTAACGGGTATCTTATAGTCGCGGCACTCGACTATAGCGTTTCCTCTTGTTTGCAGTGTAACCCTTGCATAAGGACACTTTTTAGCAAAATCGAACCTCTGCTGAACGTTTAGGGAAGCGAATGAAGTGCAATTTCCTATTTGATGCTCTGTCGAGGTGCAAAACACGCATACGGCAGGGTCGTCCCTGGCAGCGACCAACGAAAAACTTTTATTTCCACTCTTCTTCGGGAACGTATAGCTAGGCTGAATATTTTTGGGCTTGGAAGCCTCTTCGGCAACCATGTGCTGGTATCGCCTATCCAAAGCCGTCTCACATTCGCTCCAAAGGGGAAGCGAAGTATAGTCCAACTGTTCTTCCCACTTTCTCTTTGTTCCTGCATTGACTTTGCTCATTATTAAATGGATAAAGATGGCATTCGTTATCCGTTTGTCATCCCCAATATACAGCAGATAATCATAAAGAGCTCTGACTGAGTCGATCAGGTTTTTCAATGCTGTAATTGATGGCTGGGACATTTTCGGAAGATTGAAAAGTGCCGATATATCGTCGGCAGACAATCATTATCGTACACCTGCTTCAGGCTAGCCAGGTCTTTGGGGTAATTAACCGCAGTGACTTGGAACGCCCTGACTGTGCCTAAAGCGTCGCCAGCCAGACACGATATCAAATGATTGAATTTTTCAATATCATTCAGAGTGTCATCTTTGTCGAAAAATGTTTTGAAATGGGTTATAAAAATTTTAAATTCGGAGTGCTTACCACTGAAGGTTAGGAGGGCAACGCTCGGCAATCGGCATTGGAAAGTGCGCTTCACCGTCGGAGCAGCATCAGGGGCGTCTTTTGTGTCTATTGCTTCGATTTGATTGTGAAGCAAAGAAGCATTTTCAATGTGCGAATTCAAAATTTCTAATCGACATTCTAATTCGACTAGATTTAGAGATAGTCGACCCTCTTGTATATACTGCTGTGTTCAGGATATACTCCTTATTATTCCATCTCGTTTATTTTTAAGCGCTTCGATACATACTTTTATTAAAACTTTTTAAGAATCGAAGAGAGTGATAAAAAAATTATTTTAATTCAGAAAATAGGCAAGCAGGGGACTTGTCGATGAAGTTTAGAAAAAAAATTAATATATTATTTGTTATTTTCTTCGGCACTAATACGCCGCCAGCACAAAATTTAATTCCGAAAACACTGCGAAAAACAACAACAACGCTTGCACTTGTTCAACGACCGAAAAGGAAATGCAAGGAGAGGTCGAAAGAACTGGCAGCGATATCAGTCCGAGAGTGTGTATGTGTGGTAGTTGGCCGGTGGCTCTCTCCTTTATATGTAACGACACTTAGCGGAAAATAATGCACAGGTCGATAAATAAAATACAACGAATATATAAGCGGGATGGAAAGTCCCAAGAAAATAGGAAAACAGAAAAGAAAATGCGCGCAAAAATGTCCCCCAATTTTCTTCGAGCAACAAGTCACAGAAAAAAATCGAAAACGAAATAAATTACTTTTTCCTGTCTTGAAACTGAACCCTAAATTGGTGCTCACTACGATATGTTGGGGAATTAAAAAACATTTTGGGTCCACGACGAAATTTAATTTAACACCCAAAGCGATTCACTTTTTTATCTTAATATTTATTTTGCAAGTATAATATATATAATATAAACAATTTTTAAAGAATTTTTTTTTTCTTTTACAAGAATGCAAAAAGTTAAAATATGGGCCGAATTTATTTAGAAAAAATTCCGTAGATTAACTTTCAACTTTAAACATTCTATACCTGTATAGCCGATTCGGTCCGCTCAGCAACTTCCGTCTTTGGCTCCATGTATCGTCTTGTGATTGGGCTTCTGGGTCTTCTGGCTGCTGCTTGATTTTGACCGACGCGGATGTTTATCAAACGCAATAAAATCACTTCCGAAAACAAAGCCTGCAATCACGTCGGGGTCACCATGCTTATTTAATAAGAGTTTTTTTTTTAAATTTGTGAAATGCAGGGTTTTTATTTATGACTTCGAAATTGAATTTAATGCGACGAAATGGCACGGCGCCTGCAAACGAAAGGGAGTTTCGATGTTAACTAATGTAATCGCCTTAGATTATCCTATGCTATGGACAGAGATGAAGACAATACGCAAGAGAGGAGAGCGGCTGCCGAATTCGCCTGAATTTATTGCTTTATTGGGACCGCTCCCCTCTTTACACTGAAATACCGGACATTGAACGAACCATGGTTTTTAAGCTTTCAAAATTCAAATGTCCGAATCTGTTGTGCCACGTTGTTACTTAGTTTATTTTCCCGTTTGCAGCAAAGCCCTTTTTGTTTTCATATTCGACAATAAACAAGTCATTCTTTTTGTTTGCTTTTATCACCGTTTCGCTTTTAATATCGCTTGCTTTATTCTTCGAAAAACATATTTCGAACCCATTGTTTGTTGCTTTTGACTCGAAAATAAAGACTCTTAATATTCTTGATCTGCTGCTGCGGCGAAAACAGAGTAAAACTTTTTTCTCTTCGCGTTTCTTTTCCGCAGTTCCAGCATTCTACATTTCTCATGTTTTGTGTTTATCTGTATTCTAAGGGCCTGTCCTGAAGGCATGTGAACACTGGCCAACTTTTTCCAACCTTCCATATGTTACAGTATTCAACTTGAAGATCTTTAGAGACTCAGAAGGATCTCGCCTCCACAATATGAGCTGGAAGTTTCGGTCAGCTTCGTCGACCATCACTTGGCGGTACATCTTTTTAATGTTCGCTGCAAGGGCAAACTTGTGCATTCTAGACCGGAGCAACGTATAATATAGCTCCTCTTGAATCGTGGGGCCTACCATCAGGATGTCATTCAACACAACCTGCGTCGATGTGCGGCTTGAGCCATCGAACACCACCTCAACCTCGGTCGAGGTGCTTTGAGGCCGCAGCACGCATTGGTGCGGAATGAAATACTGTGGACCATCTGGAATTTTATTATTAGTAGAGAACATGTGGCCCATTGATACATATTCCTCCATGAAATCCAGATACACTTTCTTTCAAGCGTCAAAAATCTACGTTTCGCAACTTCATACGACGAACCAAAAGTTATTGGGTCAGATTTGAACGGCAGACGAACCGAATCTGCCAGATCAAAGAAAGAATCTGCGCCGATCAGCATGTCACGCGCTGGTGTTCACCGCTTGATCCGGATGATAACCAGAAATATTTATTGAAACATAAAAATCGGACGACAATTGACTGCTTCCTATTCGCGACTTTACTATTGTGTATATTTTTTTTTTTGCTTGAGCACTAGTTTCAGCAATGCCCCGCAAGCTCATACCCACTTCCTCTCTTTTAATTTGTAGTCCCTGAGCGAGCTCATCGGTCACAAAATGTACTTGTGACCCAGAGTCGAGCAACGCTGGAGCCATCACAAATTCGCCACTTTTTGTTAATTCGCTCACAATAGCTGTGGCAAGAATAACTCTATCCGATACAGTCGCATACAAAACAAAGTGGATGGAGACTCTTGCGTGAGCGCGGGCTGAGAAGGGGGCGGCAACGTGAGGTTTGAGAAGATTGTAAAAAGATTTGCACACCCTGCACCTGTTCGACTTTTATTTTTTGCAGTGTAACCCTTGCATAAGGACACTTTTTAGCTAAATCGAACCTCTGCTGAACGTTTAGGGAAGCGAATGAAGTGCAATTTCCTATTTGATGCTCTGTCGAGGTGCAAAACACGCATACGGCAGGGTCGTCCCTGGCAGCGACCAACGAAAAACTTTTATTTCCACTCTTCTTCGGAAACGTATAGCTAGGCTGAATATTTTTGGGCTTGGAAGCCTCTTCGGCAACCATGTGCTGGTATCGCCTATCCAAAGCCGTCTCACATTCGCTCCAAAGGGGAAGCGAAGTATAGTCCAACTGTTCTTCCCACTTTCTCTTTGTTCCTGCATTGACTTTGCTCATTATTAAATGGCATTCGTTATCCGTTTGTCATCCCCAATATACAGCAGATAATCATAAAGAGCTCTGACTGAGTCGATCAGGTTTTTCAATGCTGTAATTGATGGCTGGGACATTTTCGGAAGATTGAAAAGTGCCGATATATCGTCGGCAGACAATCCTGGCTAGCCAGGTCTTTGGGGTAATTAACCGCAGTGACTTGGAACGCCCTGACTGTGCCTAAAGCGTCGCCAGCCAGACACGATATCAAATGATTGAATTTTTCAATATCATTCAGAGTGTCATCTTTGTCGAAAAATGTTTTGAAAACGGTTATAACAATTTTAAATTCGGAGTGCTTACCACTGAAGGTTAGGAGGGCAACGCTCAGCAATCGGCATTGGGAAGTGCGCTTCACCGTCGGAGCCGCATCAGGGGCGTATTTTGTGTCTATTGCTTCGATTTGATTGTGAAGCAAAGAAGCATTTTCAATGTGCGAATTCAAAATTTCTAATCGACATTCTAATTCGACTAGATTTAGAGGTAGTCGACTCTCTTGTATATACTGCTGTGTTCAGGATATACTCCTCATTATTCCATCTCGTTTATTTTTAAGCGCTTCGATACATACTTTTATTAAAATTTTTTAAGAATCGAAGAGAGTGATAAAAAAATTATTTTAATTCGGACAAAGAATAAAATAAAAAATAAAAAGTAAACGAGTGGTATATTCCGAAAATAGGCAAGCAAGGGACTTGTCGATGAATTTTAGAAAAAAAAAATTAATATATTATTTGTTATTTTCTTCGGCACTAATACGCCGCCAGCACAAAATTTAAAGGGAAGCTCAAGCTCAGCCAAATTCCGAAAACACTGCGAAAAACAACAACAACGCTTGCACTTGTCCAACGACCGAAAAGGAAATGCAAGGAGAGGTCGAAAGAACTGGCAGCGATATCAGTCCGAGAGTGTGTATGTGTGGTAGTTGGCCGGTGGCTCTCTCCTTTATATGTAACGACACTTAGCGGAAAATGATGCACAGGTCGATAAATAAACAAGAGGAAACGCTATAGTCGAGTGCCGCGACCATAAGATACCCGTTACTGTTTTACAAAATTTTAAAATATTATTTTGCTAGTGGAAATTCACAAGGCGCCACCTATTGTCAGAGGAAGTATGTTGAGTATGCTTATAGTGACGTCACTGCCCATGTGAGGCCTTATAACTTAATTTCTTTATAAATAGCGAAATAATGTTCCGATTTGAAAAATCTTTGGTAAAGGTATTAAGAGAAATAAGTTACACAAGGTCAAACGAAGGCATTCATAATAATATTATAGACGCCACAGTTTTCCGCGGTTTGTGGGCGTCAGAGTAGGCGTGGCCGGATGCAACTTCGTGGAAAGTTGCAAAGGCATCTCCTAAATACGTGATCCTAAACAAAATTATGTAGCTCTTATAGTTTTTGAGATTTTTGCATTTTTGGTTGTTCGGGTTTTGTGGGCGTTAGAGTGGGCGTGGCTTGATCGGAAAAAACCAATTCGCATTGGGAGCATTATAAAAACCTACATGCTTGATCCGAACTTTCTATCTCCTACAGTTACCGAGATATCAACTTTTCTAGAAAATCCGAAAACGGTCTTTTGAGCCTTGTGGGCGTATGGGTGAGTGTGGCCGGATAGTAGAACCACTATAAGATGCGCTAGCATCTAAAGATTATACTTTTTGAATTTCAACTTTCTAACTGCAATAGTTCCTGAGATTTCAGCAATTTTAGTTTTTGGCGATTTGTGGGCGTTAGAGTGGGCGTGGCAGGATGCTGTAATAAACTTGCGCTGTCCCGGGACCTCAAGAATCTTCATGCTTAATCTCAACTTTGTATCTGCTATAGTTCCTGAGATCTCAGCGTTCATACGGACGGACGGACGGACGGACGGACGGACAGACGGACATGGCTCAATCGACTTCGCTATTGATCCTGATCAAGAATATATATACTTTATAGGGTCGCAAAAGCTTCCTTCTATCTGTTACATACTTTTCAACGAATCTAGTATACCCTTTTACTCTTAATATTTATTTTGCAAGTATAATATATATAATATAAACAATTTTTAAAGAATTTTTTTTTTCTTTTACAAGAATGCAAAAAGTTAAAATATGGGCCGAATTTATTTAGAAAAAATTCCGTAGATTAACTTTCAACTTTAAACATTCTATACCTGTATAGCCGATTCGGTCCGCTCAGCAACTTCCGTCTTTGGCTCCATGTATCGTCTTGTGATTGGGCTTCTGGGTCTTCTGGCTGCTGCTTGATTTTGACCGACGCGGATGTTTATCAAACGAAATAAAATCACTTCCGAAAACAAAGCCTTCAATCACGTCGGGGTCACCATGCTTATTTAATAAGAGTTTTTTTTTTTAAATTTGTGAAATGCAGGGTTTTTATTTATGACTTCGAAATTGAATTTAATGCGACGAAATGGCACGGCGCCTGCAAACGAAAGGGAGTTTCGATGTTAACTAATGTAATCGCCTTAGATTATCCTATGCTATGGACAGAGATGAAGACAATACGCAAGAAAGGAGAGCGGCTGCCGAATTCGCCTGAATTTATTGCTTTATTGGGACCGCTCCCCTCTTTACACTGAAATACCGGACATTGAACGAACAATGGTTTTTAAGCTTTCAAAATTCAAATGTCCGAATCTGTTGTGCCACGTTATTACTTAGTTTATTTTCCCGTTTGCAGCAAAGCCCTTTTTGTTTTCATATTCGACAATAAACAAGTCATTCTTTTTGTTTGCTTTTATCACCGTTTCGCTTTTAATATTTTTGTCGCTTGCTTTATTCTTCGAAAAAACATATTTCGAACCCATTGTTTGTTGCTTTTGACTCGAAAATAAAGACTCTTAATATTCTTAATCTGCTGCTGCGGCGAAAACAGAGTAAAACTTTTTTCTCTTCGCGTTTCTTTTCCGCAGTTCCAGCATTCTACATTTCTCATGTCTTGTGTTTATCTGTATTCTAAGGGCCTGTCCTGAAGGCATGTGAACACTGGCCAACTTTTTCCAACCTTCCATATGTTACAGTATTCAACTTGAAGATCTTTAGAGACTCAGAAGGATCTCGCCTCCACAATATGAGCTGGAAGTTTCGGTCAGCTTCGTCGACCATCACTTGGCGGTACATCTTTTTAATGTTCGCTGCAAGGGCAAACTTGTGCATTCTAGACCGAAGCAACGTATAATATAGCTCCTCTTGAATCGTGGGGCCTACCATCAGGATGTCATTCAACACAACCTGCGTCGATGTGCGGCTTGAGCCATCGAACACCACTCTCAACTCGGTCGAGGTGCTTTGAGGCCGCAGCACGCATTGGTGCGGAATGAAATACTGTGGACCATCTGGAATTTTATTATTAGTAGAGGACATGTGGCCCATTGATACATATTCCTCCATGAAATCCAGATACACTTTCTTTCAAGCGTCAAAAATCTACGTTTCACAACTTCATACGTCGAACCAAGAGTTATTGGTCAGATTTGAACGGCAGACGAACTGAATCTCCCAGATCAAAGAAAGAATCTGCGCCGATCAGCATGTCACGCGCTGGTGTTCACCGTTTGATCCGGATGATAACCAGAAATATTTATTGAAACATAAAAATCGGACGACAATTGACTGCTTCCTATTCGCGACTTTACTATTGTGTATATTTTTTTTTTTGCTTGAGCACTAGTTTCAGCAATGCCCCGCAAGCTCATACCCACTTCCTCTCTTTTAATTTGTAGTCTCTGAGCGAGCTCATCTGTCACAAAATGTACTTGTGACCCAGAGTCGAGCAACGCTGGAGCCATCACAAATTCGCCACTTTTTGTTAATTCGCTCACAATAGCTGTGGCAAGAATAACTCTATCCGATACAGTCGCATACAAAACAAAGTGGATGGAGACTCTTCCGTGAGCGCGGGCTGAGAAGGGGGCGGCAACGTGAGGTTTGAGAAGATTGTAAAAAGATTTGCACACCCTGCACCTGTTCGACTTTTATTTTTTTGCAGTGTAACCCTTGCATAAGGACACTTTTTAGCTAAATCGAACCTCTGCTGAACGTTTAGGGAAGCGAATGAAGTGCAATTTCCTATTTGATGCTCTGTCGAGGTGCAAAACACGCATACGGCAGGGTCGTCCCACTCTTCTTCGGGAACGTATAGCTAGGCTGAATATTTTTGGGCTTGGAAGCCTCTTCGGCAACCATGTGCTGGTATCGCCTATCCAAAGCTGTCTCACATTCGCTCCAAAGGGAAGCGAAGTATAGTCCAACTGTTCTTCCCACTTTCTCTTTGTTCCTGCATTGACTTTGCTCATTATTAAATGGATAAAGATGGCATTCGTTATCCGTTTGTCATCCCCAATATACAGCAGATAATCATAAAGAGCTCTGACTGAGTCGATCAGGTTTTTCAATGCTGTAATTGATGGCTGGGATATTTTCGGAAGATTGAAAAGTGCCGATATATCGTCGGCAGACAATCATTATCGTACACCTGTTTCAGGCTAGCCAGGTCTTTGGGGTAATTAACCGCAGTGACTTGGAACGCCCTGACTGTGCCTAAAGCGTCGCCAGCCAGACACGATATCAAATGATTGAATTTTTCAATATCATTCAGAGTGTCATCTTTGTCGAAAAATGTTTTGAAAACGGTTATAACAATTTTAAATTCGGAGTGCTTACCACTGAAGGTTAGGAGGGCAACGCTCGGCAATCGGCATTGGGAAGTGCGCTTCACCGTCGGAGCCGCATCAGGGGCGTATTTTGTGTCTATTGCTTCGATTTGATTGTGAAGCAAAGAAGCATTTTCAATGTGCGAATTCAAAATTTCTAATCGACATTCTAATTCGACTAGATTTAGAGGTAGTCGACCCTCTTGTATATACTGCTGTGTTCAGGATATACTCCTCATTATTCCATCTCGTTTATTTTTAAGCGCTTCGATACATACTTTTATTAAAACTTTTTAAGAATCGAAGAGAGTGATAAAAAAATTGTCGATGAATTTTAGAAAAAAGATTAATATATTATTTGTTATTTTCTTCGGCACTAATACGCCGCCAGCACAAAATTTAAAGGGAAGCTTAAGCTTAGCCAAATTCCGAAAACACTACGAAAAACAACAACAACGCTTGCTCTTGTTCAACGACCGAAAAAGGAAATGTAAGGAGAGGTCGAAAGAACTGGCAGCGATATCAGTCCGAGAGTGTGTATGTGTGGTAGTTGGCCGGTGGCTCTCTCCTTTATATGTAACGACACTTAGCGGAAAATGATGCACAGGTCGATAAATAAAATACAACGAATATATAAGCGGGATGGAAAGTCCCAAGAAAATAGGAAAACAGAAAAGAAAATGCGCGCAAAAATGTCCACCAATTTTCTTCGAGCAACAAGTCACAGAAAAAAATCGAAAACGAAATAAATTACTTTTTCCTGTCTTGAAACTGAACCCTAAATTGGTGCTCACTACGATATGTTGGGGAATTAAAAAACATTTTGGGTCCACGACGAAATTTAATTTAACACCCAAAGCGATTCACTTTTTTATCTTAATATTTATTTTGCAAGTATAATATATATAATATAAACAATTTTAAAGAATTTTTTTTTTAATTTTACAAGAATGCAAAAAGTTAAAATATGGGCCGAATTTATTTAGAAAAAATTCCGTAGATTAACTTTCAACTTTAAACATTCTATACCTGTATAGCCGATTCGGTCCGCTCAGCAACTTCCGTCTTTGGCTCCATGTATCGTCTTGTGATTGGGCTTCTGGGTCTTCTGGCTGCTGCTTGATTTTGACCGACGCGGATGTTTATCAAACGCAATAAAATCACTTCCGAAAACAAAGCCTGCAATCACGTCGGGGTCACCATGATTATTTAATAAGAGTTTTTATACCCGTTACTCGTAGAGTAAAAGGGTATACTAGATTCGTTGAAAAGTATGTAACAGATAGAAGGAAGCGTTTGCGACCCTATAAAGTATATATATTCTTGATCAGGATCAATAGCGAAGTCGATTGAGCCATGTCCGTCTGTCCGTCCGTCCGTCCGTCCGTCCGTCCGTATGAACGCTGAGATCTCAGGACCTATAGCAGATACAAAGCTGAGATTAAGCATGAAGATTCTTGAGGTCCCGGGACAGCGCAAGTTTATTACAGCATCCTGCCACGCTCACTCTAACGCCCACAAATCGCAAAAAACTAACATTGCTGAAATCTCAGAAACTATTGCAGATAGAAAGTTGAAATTCAGAAAGTATAATCTGTAGATGACAGCGCATCTTATAGTGGTACTACTATCCGGCCACACCCACCCATACGCCCACAAGGCTCAAAAGAAGGTTTTCGGATTTTCTAGAAAAGCTGATATCTCGTTAACTATAAGAGATAGAAAGTTCGGATCAAGCATGTATGTTTCTATGATGCTCCCAATGCGAATTGTTTTTTTCCGATCACGCCACGCCCACTCTATCGCCCACAAAACCCGAAAAACCAAAAATGCAAAAATCTCAAAAACTATAAAAGCTACACCATTTTGCTTAGGAACACGTATTTAGGAGATGCCTCTGCAACTTTCCACAAAGTTGCATCCGGCCACACCCACTCTAACGCCCACAAACCGCGGAAAACTGTGGAGTCTATAATATTATTATGAATGCCTTCGTTTGACCTTTGTGTAACTTATTTCTGTTAATATCTATCGATTTACAAAAGATTTTTCAAATCGGAACATTATTTCGCTATTTATGAAGAAATTAAGGTTATAAGGCTCCATATGGGCAGTGACGTCACCATAAGCATACTCAACATACTTCCTCTGACAATAGGTGGCGCCTTGTGAATTTCCACTAGCAAAATTAATATTTTAAAATTGTGTAAAACAGTAACGGGTATCTTATAGTCGCGGCACTCGACTATAGCGTTTCCTCTTGTTTTTTTTTAATTTGTGAAATGCAGGGTTTTTATTTATGACTTCGAAATTGAATTTAATGCGACGAAATGGCACGGCGCCTGCAAACGAAAGGGAGTTTCGATGTTAACTAATGTAATCGCCTTAGATTATCTTATGCTATGGACAGAGATGAAGACAATACGCAAGAGAGGAGAGCGGCGGCCGAATTTTCCTGAATTTATTGCTTTATTGGGTCCCGCTCCCCTCTTTACACTGAAATACCCTACAGTGAACGAACAATGGTTTTTAAGCTTTCAAAATTCAAATGTCCGAATCTTGTGCCACGTTATTACTTAGTTTATTTTCCCGTTTGCAGAAAAGCCCTTTTTGTTTTCATATTCGACAATAAACAAGTCATTTTTTTTGTTTGCTTTTATCACCGTTTCGCTTTTAATATTTTTGTCGCTTGCTTTATTCTTCGAAAAACATATTTCGAACCCATTGTGTGTTGCTTTTGACTCGGAAATAAAGACACTTAATATTCTTGATCTGCTGCTGCGGCGAAAACAGAGTAAAACTTTTTTCTCTTCATGTTTCTTTTCCGCAGTTCCAGCATTCTACATTTCTCATGTCTTGTGTTTATCTGTATTCTAAGGGCCTGTCCTGAAGGCATGTGAACACTGGCCAACTTTTTCCAACCTTCCATATGTTACAGTATTCAACTTGAAGATCTTTAGAGACTCAGAAGGATCTCGCCTCCACAATATGAGCTGGAAGTTTCGGTCAGCTTCGTCAACCATCACTTGGCGGTACATCTTTTTAATGTTCGCTGCAAGGGCAAACTTGTGCATTCTAGACCGAAGCAACGTACATATAATATAGCTCCTCTTGATCGTGGGGCCTGCCATCAGGATGTCATTCAACACAACCTGCGTCGATGTGCGGCTTGAGGCATCGAACACCACTCTCAACTTGGTCGAGGTGCTTTGAGGCCGCAGCACGCATTGGTGCGGAATGAAATACTGTGGACCATCTGGAATTTTATTATTAGTAGAGGTCATGTGGCCCATTGATACATATTCCTCCATGAAATCCAGATACACTTTCTTTAACGAAAGATCTTTCGACAATCTCCTTTCAAGCGTCAAAAATCTACGTTTCGCAACTTCATACGACGAACCAAGAGTTATTGGGTCAGATTTGAACGGCAGACGAACCGAAAATCTCTTTAGAGACTCAGAAGGATCTCGCCTCTACAATATGAGCTGGAAGTTTCGGTCAGCTTCGTCGACCATCACTTGGCGGTACATCTTTTTAATGTTCGCTGGAAGGGCAAACTTGTGCATTCTAGACCGAAGCAACGTATAATATAGCTCCTCTTGATTCGTGGGGCCTACCATCAGGATGTCATTCAACGCAACCTGCGTCGATGTGCGGCTTGAGGCATCGAACACCACTCTCAACTTGGTCGAGGTGCTTTGAGGCCGCAGCACGCATTGGTGCGGAATGAAATACTGTGGACCATCTGGAATTTTATTATTAGTAGAGGACATGTGGCCCATTGATACATATTCCTCCATGAAATCCAGATACACTTTCTTTAACGAAAGATCTTTTGACAACCTCCTTTCAAGCGTCAAAAATCTACGTTTCGCAACTTCATACGACGAACCAAGAGTTATTGGGTCAGATTTGAACGGCAGACGAACCGAAAATCTCCCAGATCAAAGAATGAATCTGCGCCGATCAGCATGTCACGCGCTGGTGTTCACCGCTTGATCCGGATGATAACCAGAAATATTTATTGAAACATAAAAATCGGACGACAACTGACTGCTTCCTATTCGCGACTTTACTAT
The DNA here is from genome assembly GCF_018153835.1 of Drosophila eugracilis. Classification (NCBI taxonomy): domain Eukaryota; kingdom Metazoa; phylum Arthropoda; class Insecta; order Diptera; family Drosophilidae; genus Drosophila; species Drosophila eugracilis. The sequence continues at coordinate 15,913 of NW_024572545.1, forward strand.
TGTGTATATTTTTTATTTTGCTTGAACACTAGTTTCAGCAATGCCCCGCAAGCTCATACCCACTTCCTCTCTTTTAATTTGTAGTCTCTGAGCGAGCTCATCGGTCACAAAATGTACTTGTGACCCAGAGTCGAGCAACGCTGGAGCCATCACAAATTCGCCACTTTTTGTTAATTCGCTCACAATAGCTGTGGCAAGAATAACTCTATCCGATACAGTCGCATACAAAACAAAGTGGATGGAGACTCTTGCGTGAGCGCGGGCTGAGAAGGGGGCGGCAACGTGAGGTTTGAGAAGATTGTAAAAAGATTTGCACACCCTGCACCTGTTCGACTTTTATTTTTTTGCAGTGTAACCCTTGCATAAGGACACTTTTTAGCAAAATCGAACCTCTGCTGAACGTTTAGGGAAGCGAATGAAGTGCAATTTCCTATTTGATGCTCTGTCGAGGTGCAAAACACGCATGCTGCAGGGTCGTCCCTGGCAGCGACCAACGAAAAACTTTTATTTCCACTCTTCTTCGGGAACGTATAGCTAGGCTGAATATTTTTGGGCTTGGAAGCCTCTTCGGCAACCATGTGCTGGTATCGCCTATCCAAAGCTGTCTCACATTCGCTCCAAAGGGAAGCGAAGTATAGTCCAACTGTTCTTCCCACTTTCTCTTTGTTCCTGCATTGACTTTGCTCATTATTAAATGGATAAAGATGGCATTCGTTATCCGTTTGTCATCCCCAATATACAGCAGATAATCATAAAGAGCTCTGACTGAGTCGATCAGGTTTTTCAATGCTGTAATTGATGGCTGGGATATTTTCGGAAGATTGAAAAGTGCCGATATATCGTCGGCAGACAATCATTATCGTACACCTGTTTCAGGCTAGCCAGGTCTTTGGGGTAATTAACCGCAGTGACTTGGAACGCCCTGACTGTGCCTAAAGCGTCGCCAGCCAGACACGATATCAAATGATTGAATTTTTCAATATCATTCAGAGTGTCATCTTTGTCGAAAAATGTTTTGAAAAGGGTTATAAAAATTTTAAATTCGGAGTGCTTACCACTGAAGGTTAGGAGGGCAACGCTCGGCAATCGGCATTGGGAAGTGCGCTTCACCGTCGGAGCAGCATCAGGGGAGTCTTTTGTGTCTATTGCTTCGATTTGATTGTGAAGCAAAGAAGCAATGTGCGAATTCAAAATTTCTAATCGACATTCTAATTCGACTAGATTTAGAGGTAGTCGACCCTCTTGTATATACTGCTGTGTTCAGGATATACTCCTCATTATTCCATCTCGTTTATTTTTAAGCGCTTCGATACATACTTTTATTAAAACTTTTTAAGAATCGAAGAGAGTGATAAAAAAATTTTCGATGAATTTTAGAAAAAAAATTAATATATTATTTGTTATTTTCTTCGGCACTAATACGCCGCCAGCACAAAATTTAAAGGGAAGCTTAAGCTCAGCCAAATTCCGAAAACACTGCGAAAAACAAAAACAACGCCTGCACTTGTCCAACGACTGAAAAGGAAATGCAAGGAGAGGTCGAAAGAACTGGCAGCGATATCAGTCCGAGAGTGTGTATGTGTGGTAGTTGGCCGGTGGCTCTCTCCTTTATATGTAACGGCACTTAGCGGAAAATGATGCACAGGTCGATAAATAAAATACAACGAATATATAAGCGGGATGGAAAGTCCCAAGAAAATAGGAAAACAGAAAAGAAAATGCGCGCAAAAATGTCCACCAATTATCTTCGAGCAACAAGTCACAGAAAAAAATCGAAAACGAAATAAATTACTTTTTCCTGTCTTGAAACTGAACCCTAAATTGGTGCTCACTACGATATGTTGGGGAATTAAAAAACATTTTGGGTCCACGACGAAATTTAATTTAACACCCAAAGCGATTCACTTTTTTATCTTAATATTTATTTTGCAAGTATAATATATATAATATAAACAATTTTAAAGAATTTTTTTTTTAATTTTACAAGAATGCAAAAAGTTAAAATATGGGCCGAATTTATTTAGAAAAAATTCCGTAGGTTAACTTTCAACTTTAAACGTTCTATACCTGTATAGCCGATTCGGTCCGCTCAGCAACTTCCGTCTTTGGCTTCATGTATCGTCTTGTGATTGGGCTTCTGGGTCTTCTGGCTGCTGCTTGATTTTGACCGACGCGGATGTTTATCAAACGCAATAAAATCACTTCCGAAAACAAAGCCTGCAATCACGTCGGGGTCACCATGATTATTTAATAAGAGTTTTTATACCCGTTACTCGTAGAGTAAAAGGGTATACTAGATTCGTTGAAAAGTATGTAACAGATAGAAGGAAGCGTTTGCGACCCTAAAAAGTATATATATTCTTGATCAGGATCAATAGCGAAGTCGATTTAGCCATGTCCGTCTGTCCGTCCTTCCGTCCGTCCGTATGAACGCTGAGATCTCAGGACCTATAGCAGATACAAAGCTGAGATTAAGCATGAAGATTCTTGAGGTCCCGGGACAGCGCAAGTTTATTACAGCATCCTGCCACGCCCACTCTAACGCCCACAAATCGCAAAAAACTAAAATTGCTGAAATCTCAGAAACTATTGCAGATAGAAAGTTGAAATTCAGAAAGTATAATCTGTAGATGACAGCGCATCTTATAGTGGTACTACTATCCGGCCACACCCACCCATACGCCCACAAGGCTCAAAAGAAGGTTTTCGGATTTTCTAGAAAAGCTGATATCTCGTTAACTATAAGAGATAGAAAGTTCGGATCAAGCATGTATGTTTCTATGATGCTCCCAATGCGAATTGTTTTTTTCCGATCACGCCACGCCCACTCTATCGCCCACAAAACCCGAAAAACCAAAAATGCAAAAATCTCAAAAACTATAAAAGCTACACCATTTTGCTTAGGAACACGTATTTAGGAGATGCCTCTGCAACTTTCCACAAAGTTGCATCCGGCCACACCCACTCTAACGCCCACAAACCGCGGAAAACTGTGGAGTCTATAATATTATTATGAATGCCTTCGTTTGACCTTGTGTAACTTATTTCTGTTAATATCTATCGATTTACAAAAGATTTTTCAAATCGGAACATTATTTCGCTATTTATGAAGAAATTAAGGTTATAAGGCTCCATATGGGCAGTGACGTCACCATAAGCATACTCAACATACTTCCTCTGACAATAGGTGGCGCCTTGTGAATTTCCACTAGCAAAATTAATATTTTAAAATTGTGTAAAACAGTAACGGGTATCTTATAGTCGCGGCACTCGACTATAGCGTTTCCTCTTGTTTTTTTTAAATTTGTGAAATGCAGGGTTTTTATTTATGACTTCGAAATTGAATTTAATGCGACGAAATGGCACGGCGCCTGCAAACGAAAGGGAGTTTCGATGTTAACTAATGTAATCGCCTTAGATTATCTTATGCTATGGACAGAGATGAAGACAATACGCAAGAGAGGAGAGCGGCGGCCGAATTTGCCTGAATTTATTGCTTTATTGGGACCGCTCCCCTCTTTACACTGAAATACCGGACATTGAACGAACCATGGTTTTTAAGCTTTCAAAATTCAAATGTCCGAATCTGTTGTGCCACGTTGTTACTTAGTTTATTTTCCCGTTTGCAGCAAAGCCCTTTTTGTTTTCATATTCGACAATAAACAAGTCATTCTTTTTGTTTGCTTTTATCACCGTTTCGCTTTTAATATTTTTATCGCTTGCTTTATTCTTCGAAAAACATATTTCGAGCCCATTGTTTGTTGCTTTTGACTCGGAAATAAAGACACTTAATATTCTTGATCTGCTGCTGCAGCGAAATCAGAGTAAAACTTTTTTCTCTTCGCGTTTCTTTTCCGCAGTTCCAGCATTCTACATTTCTCATGTCTTGTGTTTAACTGTATTCTAAGGGCCTGCCCAGAAAGCATGTGAACACTGGCCAACTTTTTCCAACCTTCCATTGATGTTGTGCAATGTTTAACAAAATGAATCTTAATACACAAAAAAATACTTGGGAGTCTCTTTTCATCTTTTATAACAAATTTTATCTGTTATTCTACCGTTCCACTTTCGTATATATATATATGTTTCCTTACCACTTATAGTATCAGTTCTAGATTAACCTCTAATTATTCTTACCATTTAAAAAGCTCTTATTACATTTTCTCCTCGTGAATCCTCCTAATTTAGCTGATTTTAATGCCTTAGCACTAACAAATTCTCCAGTGCCAGAAGGGCTTTCCGGGTGTGTTCTTAAGTTTTGTGCCTCATTTTGTGCCTCCAGTAATTAAAATCTTTCAATTGTTGATTTCAACATCAGTTTTTCCAAGTGTTTGGAGGGATTCTTTTATTATCCCGCTTCATAAAAAGAGCAATAGGTGTAATGTTGAAAATTATTGAGCCATTTCTAAGCTGTCCGCAATCCCCAGTCTATTTGAACGTATTATAACGTCACATTTGCAATATATATGTTATTCGCCGTTTTCACCATGCCAATATGGTTTTGTTAAGGGAAAATCTACTACCATAAATTTGCATGAATTGTCATCTGCCGTAGTTGAAGGACTTAACAATAAAATCCACACCAATATAATTTATACTAATTTAAACACGGCTTTTGACTCCGTCAGTAAGCTTTGCTTATACTATAATGACTTTCGGTCGGAATCGAGCTTGCAGTCAGATATGGATAAATAATTGACCTTCCATCTGTTAAATCAAACTACCGGGAATTTATGTATGCCGGGGATGTTATTTGATGTACTTAACTTATTCTCTTTATAATCAGACACTTTCTTTTATCTACTATAATAATAAATAAGAAGTCCTTTCTGACCCAAAAATAAAATTTGATTGTCACAGAACGGCAACAGTTCATAAGGCATTAACTGTCAATGGGAATATTTAGCATACACATCCCTTGACAACCCGGATAGAGTCAGTGCAGAAGAAATTTCTTAGTTTTGTCCTACGTGGTTTGAGCTGGGATCGAAATGTATGGCTGCCGTCTTATCCTAGTAGACTTATATTGTTTAATTGCCACTATATTAGGTGTCGTCTAGATATTTAATGATCGTCTTTTAAGGCTTCAATCCTTTAAACTACTGGCTCAAGCCTTGGAAACTTCCCAATGCGACTCCAGCCACGCCCACAAAAAATCTGTAGAACTATAAGACCTAGAAAATTAGTCTCACGAATGCGAATTCTAGAAATGCCACTGCAGCTCGTCGTGAGTTTTCATCTGGCAAAGCCCACTATAACGCCCACAAACCTCGGAAAACTGTACACTTTTGTTAATATCTTTCGATCTACCAAAAATTTTTAAAATCGGAACCCTATTGCGCTTATTTGTTCGCTTACGTGTGCAACGTAGGAGGTAATCGGCATCAATATTGGGAATTGGGTTTGTATCGTGGTGTTTCTCAAAGCTCCTTAGGGAGTTGCCTTTGCCCGAAAATAGCCGATATTCCCATATTTGTAAAGCTGAGCACCATCGGAAATTGCAGATTTTCGCAAATCACTGTTAAAAAAACTCTATCCAAAGCATAAAACTGCAGCGGGTCAGCTCTGGGAATCTATTTATACTATACCTATATAGCTCTAGCGGTTTTGATAGATAGCAGCAGCAGCTGGACTATATTTTCTTCTCTACCAGTACAACAGTTTCCTGGGTCAAGACCCTACTATACTTTTGGGTACACCTGACCCAGCCCCTGGGTACAAGGGCTTGCAAGAATAGTATTGTTCGGATCCATCACAATGTTAAAATTTGCAAGAGAAAACAGAATATTATAAAAAGGGTTCTATGGGCAGACCCCTCAATTGAAGAGTGTTTCGATCTTGATTACATGAGACTCGTTCTTTATCCCATGTCCTATTCACCTTCTAATCCAGCAATGTCCAGCATCAAGCCCTTCCAAAATTAGAATGAGATTTTATTAAACGCTTCCTTCTACCTGTTACATACTTTTCAACGAATCTAGTATACCCTTTTACTCTACGAGTAACTGGTATTACAAGAGAGATGAGTGATATTGACAACTGTATGTTTGTGACCGATGTAAGATGGTGGTAGCAGATTCCACTGACAGAACCATTTAATGAGTTATATTCAGCTGCTTTTTCATTGAGAAAATTGACTACCACTAAAGAGAAGTTATATTTTTTTATTCATTTAAATTTCAATACAATACTAAGTATCCAGTGAATTCCGACATCTAGTGAATTTTCCATTGCAACCTCCCTAGATCTTTCGTGTAATGATTTTAATGGAGGAGAATTGGCTTCAAAGTTTTCTACAGTGTTATTTTGTTTTAGGTCAGACTAACCTCCCGTGGGTCTCGTTCCGATCAGATATTTGGTGTAAAGTTTATTGCTTGTCCCAGTGTACTGGAAGCTCGAACGATCAGCTGAACGCTCTCCCATTTGGAAAGATGACTGGGATTAAAGAGGGAGAGCGTAGAAGAGGGCATAGGCAGTCGACGCTTTTTACGCATTTTATATACTTATGAACATTATATTACATCAAATATATTAACCTGATTTAAGGTGAATTTGTGAATTTACCAAGTTTTGTTTGCTTTGCCTGGGAACCCCTCTTACAATGACCTCTTGTTAATTCGAGTACAAGGGGACACAATTTTACATCCGGGTTCAAGCAAACTACGCCTGTTTCACTTTTAAAAACAAGAAGAAACGTTTTAGTCGAATGCCGCGTTTTTACACAATTTAAAAATATTAATTTTTCTAATGGAAATGGCACAATCCGGACTTCACTTTCCTTATGAGGCCTCATAACCTACATTTTTTCGCAAGTTTGTTACATAATCCTGCCACGCCCACCCACAAATCACGAAAAACTTAAATCGCTGAAATCTCAGGAAGATTAAGTATATATAATATTGAGATGCCAGTGCATATTATGGTAGTACCGTAATTCGGCCACACCCACTGTTACGCCCATCAAGCCCGAAAGACAGTTTTCCCATTTTGTAGAAAAGCTGACATCTCGGTAACTATAAGTGATAGAAAGTTCGGATTAAGCATGTAGGTTTTTCTTGGGAGTTTATCATGAATAGACTCACTCCTGAACAACGATTACAAATTGTGCAATTTTATTTCAAGAATTAAGTTTCTGTGCGGAATTTTGCTTCGGCTTTTCTGCTTCTTTTGCTTCTTATGCATCTCTACTTTATTCCAACCACTTGGGCTTCATTTGAAGACGAAGATACCCGAGAGCCGTAGCAAAAAATATTATTTTTTTTCTCTGCTCTGCTCTCGATCTCAATTTTCGGCTACGGCTACGGCTTCGCATATCACAAAATATTATTTTCTGCTATTGCTTTAGCCGTAACTCTGAACATTTTAAAAATGTAATGCCATAAGATTATATTTTATATAACAAAAGTGTTTAATACAATTTTAAATATTAATTTGGCTAGTGGAAATTCACAAGGCGCCACCTATTGTCAGAGGAAGCATGTTGAGTAACTGATAGTGACGTCACTGCCCATGTGAGGCCTTATAACCTAAATTTCTTCATAAATAGCGAAATAATATACCGATTTAAAAAATCTTTTGGTAAATCGATAGATATTAAATAATAAGAAGATAAGATTTAATAATAAAATAAGTTATACAAGGTCAAACGAAGGCATTCATAATAATATTATAGACGCCACAGCTTTCCGCGATTTATGGGCGTTTGAGTGGGCGTGGCAGGATGCTGTAATAAACTTGCGCTGCGTAGGGACCTCAAGAATCTTCATGGTTAATCTCAACTTTGTATCTCTTATAGTTCCTGAGATCTCGGCGTTCATACGGACAGACGGGTAGACGGGCAGACTGATAGACATACGGACATGGCTCATTCGTCTCCGCTATTCATCCTGATCAATAATATATGTATATACTTTATACGGTCGGAAACGTTTCCTTCTACCTGTTACATACTTTTCAACGAATCTAGTATACCCTTTTACTTTACGAGTAACGGGTAAATTTAATACCAATCGAAAAATCCATCGTTGTTTTATTGGAATTTAAAGTTCTTACCAGAGAACGGCAAGGGTATACCCAGACAATAAGTGCACCCAAATCATTTGTGCGTTTTCGGCACTCAGAGTGTGATCGGCACCCAAAAATAAGGGCCGGTGTCTTGTCCAGCTCATTTCGAATGTGCACTTGCGCACCATGTACTCTCTTGACAGAACTTTACAGACACCCAACACACAGCAAATGAAGGGAGTGTCTGAAACACCAATGTTGAGAGGTGAGTGATTCGGGTGTATATAAGATATTAGGTTGTCAAAAAAAAAGTCTTGCGGTATTTTCGCTAGTTGGTGCTGAAAGCACGTAGTTCTTGTTTTATTCGTCGCATCAGGTCATACTATACCTTTTTGGAATTTTGTTTGATTGATTGTCTTTTCTTTTAAGTCGTTCGTGAATTATAGCGTCGCAATCATGCCGCCAATAAAATTTGTGCAGTTTATGGACCCGATACAGTTTCCATCTCCACCGCACAACGATGGTATCAACGTTTTCGTTCTGGTGTAAAGGTGGTCGAAGATGCGCCACGCTCCGGAAGGCCTGTCGTCGAAAATTGCTCAATTCGGACCTGTACTGCCAACAACTGGACCGCTTGAAGTCAGCACTCATGCAGAAGAGGCCATCTTTGATCAACAGAGGCCGAATTGTCTTCTACCAGGACAACGCCAGGCCACACACATCATTAGTGTCGCGCCAGAAGCTCCGGGAGCTCGGATGGGAGGTTCTTTTGCATCTACCTTATAGTCCGGATCTCGCACCAAGTGATTACCACCTGTTTCTGTCCATGGCGAAGGCGCTTGGTAGTCTGAAGTTGACCACAAGAGAGTCCTGTGAAAATTGGCTCTCCGAGTTTCTTGCCAATAGGGAAGCGAGCTTCTATGAGACGGGCATTATGAAGTTGGCATCTCGTTGGGAACGCGTCATCGAACAAAACGGCGCATATTTGACTTGAAGCGCATTATTGTTAACAATTTTATGAACAACATAATATTATACTGTATTTCTTCGTTTGACCTTGTATAACACTTTTTTGTTAGTATCTATCGATCTACCAAAGATTTTTAAAATCGGAACACTATTTTGCTATATATGAAGAAATGTTGGCTATAAGGCCTCACATGGACAGTGACGTCACCATTAGTTGGTAAACATGCTTTTTTGACAAAAGGTGGCTCTTTGAGAATTTCCACTAGCAAAATGAATATTTTACAATTGTGTAAAACAGTAACGTGTATCTTAAAGTCGCGGCACTCGACTGTTTCTAATTGTTGTAATTGGATTGATATCGTGTGTAGTCGAGAGCTGATACTAAATTAACTGTTTCGGTATTGCGCGTTAAGTCGTACAAAGCTTAATTCCGGATAATATAAAAACCGCATTCAAATGAATACAGAGAGCACAATAAAATAAGTCTTTATTTGCTGAGTTATTATTTTAAACTGATTTCTTTATTGATTTTACGAAACTAACATAAAAATCTTATAAACAGTCGGACATGGCTTAATCGACTTCATATTTGATACTGATCAAAATTATATATACTTTATAGGGTCGGAAACGCATCCTTCTACCTGTTACATACTTTTCAACGATTCTAAGATACCCCTTTACCCTACGAGTTGAACGAATTAATGTGGGAACATTCTGCCAAGGGTGTGCCAGCAAAATTAGGTATATCCTTTTTAAATTTGGCTTATAAAGTTTAAAACTTAATAATGTAAATTATGACTGAACATGGTCAGAGGAGAGAGTATTCTCCCAGATATTACCTAGTTAAGGTTAGCTGCATCGTTGTTACTTCGTATTTGGCTTATTCGTATCTTCCTTCTACTACTTAGGTTAAAATAAAACAGTAATCGCTTCTGAGGGTTACAATGTTTTATTACTTAAAATAAGTCGTATTCTCAAGTCGGGGGAAAAATTGATGTAAGCCTGCTGGTAAAGCGGCTGCAAAGGAAATACCCATACCGAATAATTCTTCCGCTGACGTACTGTCACTGCGTTGTCATTCTGACGCTGCTGACGTTCGGTCTGTGTCGTTGTATCTCTGCTGCTGCTTTGCTGCTGATCTCATAACTTAACGACTGCAATATTGTTGAGATTGAGATTGTAACCACTTCAAGGTTTGTTGTCTTTGTCGACAGGGGTGAAGGGAATGGGGCGGAATTAACTCCTGCTGATTGAGGGAGCTATAACTATATCCACTGATAAGGATATCAAAATCTCTGTGGACACGAATTCCCAATTCTGAATTAAAAGACATTTTCGTGATAGCTCGTAGCTCGTGGTTTTTATCTGGGCTAGCGGAGCTGGCATTGGCTTGGCCTCATTTCAACTGTATGCAACTGTCTGCTAACAATTTAAACCAGTTCTTTCCTTGGCAGACTGTTGTTTTACTAATGGATACAATTTCTGAAAAAAGCGTGTGTTTCCAGGCTGTCGCCATCGTCAGTTCGACTCCCTCAACGACGTTTACTTTTATTTGTTGTGTGTTAATATTACTTTTTTATACTAAGGGAAATGTACTCGGAATTGCTTTTTCTCTTCGGTTTCGTTTCTTCTTTGTTCCTACGATGCTGATCCGTTTAAGTTAGAATAGGTATTTGATTTAATATTTTGTGCATTAAAAAAACTGTATGGTAATTTTGGTTTGGGAGCGTTGTCCGTTTTTAAATTTTTGTTTTCTTATTTCTTTTATTGTCCTTGTGTTTATTGGCGCGGTGGTCCATATTTCGGTATCGCCTACTAAGGTACGGTTGTCACACAATCCACTGGTCAACTTTTTTTTACCCGTTACTCGTAGAGTAAAAGGCGATAAAAGAGAAAAGGCTATAAGATACCCGTTACTGTATAACACAATTTTAAAATATTCATTTTACTAGTAAAAATTTCTCAAAGCGCCACCTATTGTCGGAGAAAGCGCGTTGAGTAACTGATAGTGTCGTCACTCCCCTTGTGAGACCTTATAACCCACATTTCTTGATAAATTGCGAAATAATGTTCCGATTTATAAAATCATTGGTAAATCGATATATATGGCAAAAATATGATACACAAGGTTAAACGAAGACATAGACTATAATATTATGGACGCCACAAGTTTACCCGGTTTGTGGGCGCTTAGATAAACTTGCACTGCGTATATACCTCAAGAATCTTCTTGCTTAATATCAACTCTGTATCTCTTTTAGTTCCTGAGATCTCAGCTTTCATACGGACAAACGGAGAGACGGACGGACGGACAGACGGACATGGCTTAATCGACTTAATCGACTTAATGAGATTAAGAATATATATACTATATAGGATGGGAAACGCTTCCATCTACCTGTTAGATTCTTTTCAACGAATTTAGTATATCCTTTTACTGTACGGGTATGATAAAATTTTAGAGCTTCGGGAAAATGAATCGATTAAATCGTTGAGGCTTCAATGGGAGCCAAACATGGATGAGTTTAAAATTCATTTTAATTAGAAATCCGGTTCAAAAAATTAAAACGGGAATAAAAAAGCCTAATTTATTCGACGGCGATCTGATGAGATAGGAATGTTTAAGGCTATAGAATAAGTCATTCAATCACTAACAGAGAAATATTAATTGGAAAGAATTTTTGCATACATCTTAAGATTTGTTGAAATAAATTTAAAATTTAAATAATTTAACTAACGTTAGCACGTATATTAATAAATAAAAAAAAAAAAAAAGAAATTCTGTTCTGTTCGGAGATAATTTGCTTAGGGCCGAAGAAATATATTGAGATGAATAGCAATGTTGGGCCAAGCAGCCAAATAGAACAGATAAACAGGCGGGGGATGAGCAGTTTCTATTTTGTTTGGATTATCTCAGTTTCGTATGCGGTCTACTGTTCCTTTGTAGCGCATGCGCTTTTGGGAGCTTTTGTAGAACTGATGTAGCTAGAAGCTTTTGTTGTGAAGCTGTGCTTCTTGCAATCGCAGTGGTTAATTTGAACACGGATTAAAATTTGGAAATTTAACTGCTAAGATTCATTTATTTCATAGCAATTAAAAACTCTTAGTTGCTCAACAAGCAACATAATAGGCCTAAATCCATTCTTGGATATTAACGGACTATTAAGAGTCAAAGGTAGATTACAAAGCTCCAGTGCTGAATTTCAGACCAAACATCCACTAATTCTTGAGTTGTCATCTTACGTCATTGATAATAAAAATTCACTTAAAGAAATATAAACCTGCGGGATTAACCTTATGTGCAACTATATTCAGCAGAAATGTTGGATATTTAGACTAAGGAACTGCTCGAAGCAATATGTAAAACAGTGTGTTACTTGTGCAAGATACAAGCAAATTACAGCAGAGCAAATTATGGGAAATTTATCGAAGCATAGAATTACTATGGCCCATACATTTTTATATGCGAAAGTAAACTATGTTGGTCCATATCATATAAGATGATCAAAATGTCGAGGCCGAAAGTCGTACAAGCGTTACAATACCGTATTTGTATGCATAGCAACAAAGGGTATCCATTCAAAAGTTGTGAGTGATTTGACTTCAGATCACGTTTTAGCAGCATTAAGAAGATTTTTTCCAGAAGAGGAAAATGGGCAAAGATGTTTTCCGATAATTGGACAAGCAACGGGTATAAAGATAATTAACATGCAGTGATGCTGACGAAATTGTAATCCGTGATTTTGGTAATAGCTAGAGGACTGCGATTAAGTCATGACCGTCTGTCCGTCCGTCTGTCCGTATGAACGCTGAGATCTCAGAAACTATAAGAAACAGAGTTGAGATTAAGCAGGCAGATTCTAGAGGTCCTTACGCAGTTTATTACAGCATCCTGCCACGCCCACAAAACGCGAAAAATTAAAATCGCTGAAATCTCAGGAACTAGAGAGCTAGAACTTAGAGCTAGAAAGAAAATCAGTATGTATAATCTTTGGATGCCAGCGCATTTTATAGTGGTACTATTATCCGGCCACACACACCCATACGCCCACCAAGCTCAAAAGACGGTTTTCGCATTTTCTAGAAATGCTGATATCTCGGTAACTATAAGGTATAGAAAGTTCGGATTAAGCATGTAGGTTTTTATGATGCTCCCACAATTAATATTTTAAAACTGTCTAAAACAGTAATGGGTATCTTATAGTCTCGACTATAGTGTTTCCTCTTGTTCTTTTTTGCTGCCTTCATGTGCATAAATATCTTGATACGGGTCAAAGTTACCTCCAAATGTCAATACTTTTAACATAAAATCTCGGATGTCTCAAGACAAGAAGGTAGAAGGTCTTAGAACCACATAAACGGCTCCTTGTCCATGCAGCGCACATATATTCCGCCACTAGAAGCATGATTCTCTTCTGCATATGCAATTGAATCCAATTGCACACCTTCCGCAGCGAAGTCGTGAAGTGCCACCTCATCAAATGCATACCTCAACATTAGATTTCTTATCCTTGCCCAAAACACCACCCTGTAGCCTTGTCGCCAAATAATAAAGAATACAATTTAATGATTTAATTCTTAAAAATATAAATTAAATCGATTACAAATCAAAAACAAAAAAAAAAATAAAACAAAAGTAATGCGGCATATTTCGGTTAAGGCATGGGAAAGGAAACACCAAATATGCAGTTGTTGCACACAAAAATAATATTCTAAAAAAAAAGTTTAGATTTTTTTTTATTTATGTATTGATTTAAAACCTATTGGGTCTTACAGGCTTGACCTGTCTACATTTTTTGCCTGTTAGGGAGACTGCCGATCCTCTCTTCTACAAAAGTCAGCGCATTGACTTGCTTATTGGAGCAAGTATTCTTCGAGTTGCTTTGTATTGGACAAATTCGTTTAGGAAACCGGACTTAGATCGATCGTCTCAAGGTGTCTAAGGTAGGAGCCTCCTTTTTGGCAATTCGTACAATGCAGCAGCTATCTTATGATGAAGAGGCTTGGTTTCCATTAGCAGTCAAGATTATACAAACAAACTTTTACGTGGATTATCTAATTCCAGGAGGAGTCAGTATTGAAGAGGTTGTAGAAATTAGTGAACAAGTTAAGAACCTCTTGGATAAGAGACATTTTCCTATTCGCAAATGGTGCTCAAACGAGTCTGCGGAACTAGCAGGAGAAGATGTGTCGCATCTCGTCGACGTAACTTTAAAATTCCGCGACAAAACGAATGTTGCAAAGGTTTTGGGCTTGGCTTGAGATACTCCATTGCCCCAAATTCTTTCGGATATCGCTAGATTTTACGATCCCCTTATTTTATTCGCCCCGATCATCACCAACCTTAAGAAGGGTTCCCACCTTGTGGACCCGAAAAAGTGCACTTTTCTTAAAAAAATATTTTTGAGAAAACGGTTAAGGGTAAATCGCTTTAAATTTTTTCTGAATATGAAAATATATTTATTCAATGAATACAATAGAATTGAATAAACTAGAAAAGCGATGGGAGACGGGCGTATTATTTGCGGTATGTCGGCATCGTATTATCTATTAAATGAATTACTATTATGAAAAATCAACATTTTAAAAGTTATGAGGCTTTGAAAAAATTTTTCTTTTCGCTTTATTGTCTTCACTAATTATTTTAAGTAATAAGCAATTTTAACATTTTTGGCTGATCGCAGTTCATTTATTAGAATAAGCCCTAAGGAACATTTTAAAAAAAATTTGGTGACGATCATCACTTCAGTAAGGACCGAAAACGTGGTTCTGAGAAAAAAGCGTTTAAGGTTTTGGCTTGTGTATTTCTTTAGGTTTTGATCTGAATTTTGTTGAGCACATTTTTGAGAACCTGCCATAATATTTTTATGCAAGTCCTATGGAAGCATAAGCATGACTGGGATAAGTCCTTACCGCAATCTTTGCACTCATCTTGGTTGGAGCACATGTCACAGTTCGCAAGCGGTGCTTATTTGAGAATAAGCCCTAAGGAACATTTCAAATAAAATTTGGTGACGATCATCACTTCAGTAAGGACCGAAAACGTGGTTCTGAGAAAAAAGCGTTTAAGGTTTTGGCTTATGTATTTCTTTAGGTTTTGATCTGAATTTTGTTGAGCACATTTTTGAGAACCTGCCATAATATTTTTATGCAAGTCCTTTGGAAGCATAAGCACGACTGGGATAAGGTTAAGGACCCGCAATCTTTGCACTCATCTTGGTTGGAGCACATGTCACAGATCGCAAGCGGTGCTTAAATGTTCTTGCTTTATCTTAGAGTATAGCTCATCCTGCAAAATTCATGGATTTTGTAATGCAAGAGTGGCCGGGCTTGCTTTTATGTTTGCTCAGAATATCAAGGTGTACTTGTACATGGAATCTTTTTTGGTTAAAGTCAATAGTTCCAGCTCTGGAGCTGTTTTACTGTCCGAGCTTTTCTCTCAAATAGCGAAAATTGTGCCTCCAGCATACACCCTTTATTGTTGGTCAGATTATCATATCGTTTTGTCATGGATCCGTCAACCTCTGTCTGACTTTATAATTTTTGTCTCTAGCTGGATTTCACAGATACAAGAATGAACTAAAAGAATGACTTGGAGGTAGGTACCAATACGCCAGAATCTGGAAGATATCTTATCATGTGGTTTACACCTCTTGAGCATGGCCTGACAGCGCACCTCCGTCAAAGATCTCTTTGAGCTTTGTCGCATGGTTTTGGTGCTGTCACAGGAAATGGAAATTTCTGAGAGTTTTGGGGTAAATATTTCGGTTCTTACAAACTCGTAGCAAGTATCCAGTAACGCATAAAGGATCGCTAACTGTTAAGGAAATTTAAGTCAGTACTCATCTGCCTAGGCCCTAACTTCGAAAAGGCTGCTGTCGTCAAAGATCACACTTATATCTTTGAACCCATTTACAGATAAAGGAGGTCTCATGCGCGTCGGTTGACGGCGGAGCAAAAGGAGAACAACCTAGCCCCTTACAGTGGCGCCTCGGCAGGGTAAAGAGCACCGTCTCCGGAGATGATGGTGTCAACCGAGAAGCGGTAAGCGGGAAACGGGAAGTTAGCCGTCCTGCCCCTTGAAACCATTTCGCTTGGAAGTACTTCGCTTCGCTTGGCTCTACTTCTTTTGTTGGAAGATGTCACTTAGTTAAAATTAAAAACACTGTTTACTATATGTTCAACATCACTGACAACAACAATTGTTGGGGATCTTCCTCTTAGTGCATTGGAAATAGCCAATATAAAGTGCTCTAATTATTAATATCAGCGATAATACAATTTGTTACTAATCTCTCTCTCGAAAAACCATAATGAGCAAGTCTTGGCAGCAACAACAAGACGAACGTCGGCTCTTGTCAATCAGAAATAACGTCTTCTTCTCCATAAGAGCGGAAGAATTAACAGAACCAATAACAACAACAACACTGCAAGCGAAAACGGAGAGAGCACACTCGCTCTCTCCTGACTTATTTTACCTAGCGGCACATCACAAAAACAGTGCCCAATGCCCGTCCCCCGACCCCGGCAACATAACCAATGATCTGCTTATTACAACAACGGCCAGCACAATGCCCTCGTTTAAGACGGTGACTTCGACACTAAAGACGACAACAACCACCACAACAACCACATCAACTGCAGTTTCTGTTTCGTCAGCGCTTACTGATAAAGTAGCCCCTGCCCAACCCGGAAATACAAATACAAATTACAGAGGTTGTCCCATCTATAAAGAGTGGAAAAGTCGACTAAGCCAACATATAACTGCATCTCGTAATCCTGTAACCCGAAACAATTATCCATATATACCGTCGACCACGACCCCGGGAGATTCTTTTGCACGGGCATTAAAATATAACAACGGGACCTACGCCTCAGCATCTAAGCTGACAGGTCAGCAAACCACTGCCCATTCAGTAAGGCAACCAACATTGAACCAGAGTCCAGAAACTACTGGCCAACATATAACTGCAAACACACAATTGCCTAACGGCCTAGAAGCAATGCTGGTAACTATAACCTAACCTATGGTAGCAATACAGCAAACTCCGCTGGAACTTACGCGCTCGCAAAATCTCCTTTTGGAGCTATTTATAAAACAGAAATGGCATATCACAGTAGAGATACCAGCTCTCACAGTTCCTAGATCACTTTGACATTGACGCCATGCTTATATCAGAGACACACCTAACTCACAAAAACTATTTCAACTTATAACTTATAAAATAAACCATCCTGATAGCAAGGCTCATGGCGGTACTGGCATACTGATAAAGAAACGCATCACTATGAGTTGCCATTATTTGCAACAGCCTGTATACAAGCTACATAAATACACATCGATACCATTTGCAATACCTTAGGCCTCTCAGCTGTATACTGCCCACAACGCTTTTTCATTTCCGAAGATGAATTCGTACAGTTCTTCGACCTATTATGTGACCGTTTTCTAGCGGCTGGTTAGAACACAAAACACACACACTGGGACTCTCGACTCACCAACCCTAAATGAAGACAGCTGTACAACGCTGTAATTACACCAACAAACAAGCTTGGTCTTATCTCTCCTATCAAGCCTACATATTGGCCAACAGATCCTAATAAGAAGCGTGACTTGATCGATTTTGCCGTCACAAGAAGAGTGGCTACAGAGCTTGTCCACGTGGAACACCTTTAAGATCTTTCATGGGATGACTCGCCTATTTTACAAAAGCTATTTGACAAGCCCATAGATCGCCTGCTCCAAAGGAAAGTTATAAACAACAACCTATCTTCTACGCAAAGGCTTAGAAGATGAATATAATCGATCACAATTATCCTATCTGCAGCATCTCTCCTTAACCAGCAAACGATATCCAGTGTGGAGAGCTAAATCAGGATCGCCTGCTGCAAAGGAGAGGCTTAAAGCAGCAATCTATATTCTATGCAAAGGCTTAGAAGATGAAAATAATCTATCTCAATTATCCTATTTGCAGCATCTCTCCTAAAACAGCAAACGATATCCACTGCAAAAAGCTTAATGTCCACCAATCGAAAGTGAGTCGCCACTACACACACAAACAGGAGAATGGGCTCGCAGCAACGAATAGAGAGCAAAAGTACTCGCCGCACATCTAAAAAACGTTTTCAAGCCACTCCCATCAATAAATAGCTTTGTGCTCCCAACAAACCTCTTTTCATAGGCTACTGTGCTAATAAGGGCTCAACTAAAAAATAAAGGGCCAGGACACGATTTAATCTCCCCTAAAATGATTATAGAACTATAGAATTGATGCCGAACTGTGCAGTAAATCTTCTCATCACGATATTCAACAGCATGATGAAATTTGGCTATTACCCGCAACAATGGAAGAAGTCTGTTATCACTATGAATCACAAAGCTGGAAAGGACAAGTCTTAGCCTTCATCATATAGGCCAAGCAGTCTCCTGCCGTGCCTGTCAAAGATATTTGAAAAGTTTCTTCGAGTCGTATAAAGCAACAGCTACAGTCCTATAATGCCTTTCCAAGCCACCAATTTGGTTTTCGAGAGAAACACGGAACCATTGTATTGTGGTCTTTCTGGACGTCGCCCAGGCCTTCGACCTCGTCTGACTGGATGGCTTTATTTATAAAATGAAAACCTTGCTTCCACAGATCACTCATAAAATACTGGAGTCATATCTTGCAGATTAGCACATGACCTCCGCTTTCCCTCTATTAGGGAACAGATAAACAGCACTCGAGTCGGTACAACGATCGTCTCAAAGCCATCCATTTACCTTCTTCGATGGCTAACGCAACTATTAGAAGACGTCTAAAGCGAAGGCATCCAGCCGATCTCTGGACAAGAGGTTATCTAGTTATAACAAGAAGAAACGCTATAGTCGAGTGCCGCGACTATAAGATACCCGTTACTGTTTTACACAATTTTAAAAAATTCATTTTGCTGGTGGAAATTTTCCAAGCGCCACCTATTGTCGGAGAAAGCATGTCGGGTAACCTAAATTTCTTCATAAGTAGCGAAATGTTCCGATTTGAAAACTCTTTTGTAAATCAATAGATATTAACAGAAATAAGTTATACAAAGTCAACCGAAAGCATTCATAATAATATTATAGACGCCACAGTTTTCCGCGGCTTGTGAGAGTTAGAGTGGGCGTGGCCGGGGGCAACTTCATGGCAAGTTGCAGAGGCATCTTTTAAATTTTGTAGCTTTTTTAGTTTTTGACATTTTTGCATTTTTGTTTTTTCGGGTTTTGTGGCAAGAACAATTCGCATTGGGAGCATCATAAAAACCTACATGATTAATCCGAAATTTCTATCTCTTATAGTTACCGAGATATCAGCTTTTCTAGAAAATCCGAAAATCTTTTGAGCCTTGTGGGCGTATGGGTGGGTGTGGCCGGATAGTAGTAACACTATAAGATGCGCAGGCCCCCTAAAGATTAAACATACTAAATGTCAACATTCTAGCTCTAATATTTCTAGAGATTTCAGACATTTTAGTTTTTCGTGATTTGTGGGCGTTAGAGTGGGCGTGGCAGGATGCTGTAATAAATTTGCGCTGCGTAGGTATCTCAAGAATCTGCATTGTTAATCTCAACTTTGTATCTCTTATAGTTCCTGAGATCTTAGCGTTCATACGGACAGGCGGACAAACAGACGGACATGGCTCATTATTGATCCAGATCAAGAATATACATACTTTATAGGGTCGGAAACGCTTCCTTCTATCTGTTACATACTTTTCAACGAATCTAATATACCCTTTTACTACGAGTAACGGGTATAAGCATAAGACTTTTCAGAACCGGCCTTAACGGCCAAATTTCGGACCCAATCAACTCTGTGATCTCGCCAGACCTACCCAATGCAGATGTAGTAGTCCAAGAATTAGAAAGTAATAGCATGAGGGCTTGATTTGCAAATAACTTTTTGAACAATCAAAAAAAATTTTATGAAACACCTACGTACAGTCAGTAAAAGCGAAATAGCAAATTCAGGTAAAATAATAATTACAATCAGAAAAATAATAATTATTTATGCTTCTTTAGGGCTAATGATATTAAAAACAGCAAAAATTGGAACCAGATCAAAAAGGGTAATAATAATCAATGTGCAAACCAAAATAAAAATAATCAATGGAGAACCTTTAACAAAGGAATCTTAACCAGAGCCAATGGAGAACAATGAGTCTATTTAGGCTTTAAATCGCCCTTAAATTAATAAAAAAAACGGAATAAAACTCCCGCCAAGCTGCAGTAGCATCTCCAAAATATGTATTCCTAAGCTTAACTTTCTATCTTTTATAGTTCCCGAGATTTAAGCGAGATTTTATTGGACGTTAGAGTAGGTGTGGCCAGATAATGTAAAAATAATACACATATGAGCCATCATTAGAAACTACATGCTTAAGCCGAACTTTCTTTTTACAAAAGCGAAAATCGTCTAGGAAGTTAAGTGGGTGTAAGAGAGGGTATGGCCGGGTAATGCTACCACCTTAAGATATGCTGGAAACATACTTAATCTCAACTTTCTATCTCTAATAGTTCCTGAGATTTTAGCAGTTTCAGTTTTTATGCGCGTTGGCAGGATGCTGAAATAAACTTGCGCCACGCCCAATATACCGCCCACAAGCAGCGGAAAACTAAATATAATAATATGTTAATATCTATCGATCTACCAAAGATTTCTTAAATATAAACTTTATTTCGCTACTTATGAAGACAGTTTTTATTTGAATTGCAATTCAACGTTTTATAAAGATTTCTTCCGAAATTCATTTAAGTTTTTAATTTTCTTGAATTTTTGTATATTTTTTTAACTGGCGAACGCATTGGAAAAAATATGCCTTAGAAGCGATATGCAATTGCCCGATATACACCTCAAGCACAAGCGAAAAGGGTGTTTCGAACCTCAGGATCAGTCGAGCAACAAGCATTAAGGCTAGAAAATCTTCAAGTGCATGTCGCTGAGAAAGTAGGTAAGGTAAGTAAGGTTAGAAAGTTATCGAGTACGCTCAGGCCTTTTCGTCTATGCTTCAATAGGGCTAATGATATTCAAAACAGCAAAAATTGGAACCAGTACAAACAGGGTCATAATAATCAATGGGCAAACCAAAATAAAAATAATCAATGGAAAACTTAAAAAAGGGAATCTAAACCAGAGCCAATGGAGAACAATGAGTCTATTTAGGTCCTTATATAAATAAGAAACGTAATAAAACTTCCGCCAAGCTGGGGTCGCATTTCTAAAATATGTTTTCCTTAGCCTAACTTTTTACCTTTTATAGTTCCCGAGACTTAAGCGAGATTTTTTTGGGCGTTAGAGTAGGCGTGGCCAGATGGTGTAACAATAATACACATATGGGCCATCATTAGAAACTACATGCTTAAGCCCAACTATAGTAACTGAGATATCAGCCTTTCTACAAAAGCAAAAATCGTCTTGGAAGTTAAGTGCGTGTAAGAGAGGGTGTGGCCGGGTAATGCTACCACCTTAAGATGCGCTGGAAACATACTTAATCTCAACTTTCTAGCTCTAATAGTTCCGGAGATTTCAGTAGTTTCAGGTTCTATGGGCGTTAGAGTGGGCGTGGCAGGATGCTGAAATAAGCTTGCGTTGCGTAGGGATCTCAAGAATCTGCCTGCTTAATCTAAACTTAGTATCTGTTATAGTTCCTGAGATCTCAGCGTTCATGCGGGCAGACGGACAGACGGACAGACAGACGGACATGGTTCAATCGACTTCGCTATTGATCCTGATCAAGAATATATATACTTTATATGGTCGGAAACGCTTCCTTCTACCTGTTACATACTTTTCAACGAATCTAGTATATCCTTTTACTCTACAAGTAATGGGTATACAAATTGGAGTAGTCGATCATAAACATTTTAAAAAAGTCATTTCGACCAAATGGTGCTGTGTTTTAATAATACAAAAGCACGGATTAATGTGAAGTTGATTCAATCATCCGAAGTTAATGAACATTCAGGATCGAGTGTCAGAATTAGCAGACTAGACTTTTAAGGGCATAGAATCCAAAGTATCGACTGCAGAGATAACAAAGGCGCTACAAGAGAATGGATTTAGCGCTAAGACAGTCTTCAATATCCTTAACAGGGATAGAAAGCCGCAGCCACTCATTAAGGTTGAGCTCGAACCAGAAATTGAGCCCCTAAAGAAATACGAAGTGCACCCTATATACAATCTTCAGTTCCTGCTGCACCGCAGAATTACGGTTGAGGAGCCGCACAAACGCAATGGCCCGGTACTATGTGCGACCTGCCAAGAATATGGCCATACAAGGTCTTACTGTAAACTGCGCCCGGTGTGTGTTGTTTGTGGTGAGCTTCATGACTCCGCACACTGCCCAGCGAGCAAAGATGACCACGACTCAAAAAAGTGCGGCAACTGCGGTGGAAATCACACTGCTAACTATAGAGGTTGCCCAGTTTATAAGGAGCTGAAAAGTCGAGTCCACCAGAGGGGAATTACTGCCAGCACCCAAAATAAACAGTTGATAGCCTCCAGGTCAAACCCTGAAGTCTTCTTCTCGACTGCAGCCAGATCCTCACTAGGACCCATAAACTCTGCCAAAAATGTAACATACGCAAGTGCTTTAAAATTAGGACTGTCTACCCAAGCCTCAAAAAGCTCATTGCCGCAATCAGCATACCAAGAACCGAACACGACTCAGCAGCATCAACCGCCAGAGCAGCCAAAAGGTAACTTTGAAGCTATGATATGCAGTCTACAACAAAGCCTTACGGAGTTTATGATTGATGTACACATATACGGTCATCGCACAGAGTAGCTTGTTGGTATAATAGTTGTAAATTGTCCCACACAAGCAAACCCGGTGCCTTATCAGCGTTTGATGTACACATATACGGTCGCTTGCATGGTATTTAGAATTTGATTTCGTTTGTTTCGTTTATTTTATTTGCACATTTTTGTGTATCGCTCACTCCTGAAATCCCATTTGCACTTGCACGTTATTATGTTTTATTTCCTTTTACAGTTGTTCTCTCTTTTAAGTACGTATGTATTATGTGTAACTATCTCACTACTAAAAGTTTCCACGACCACCGTGGTCACCTGTTCACTCACCTCAGCCTACAAGGAAAATTGGAACGATAAGCGTAGTGGGCATGGTTAGTACCTTGTTCGTAGTCCGGCTGCGCCAGTTACAGTGTCGTGTCCGAGGGAGTAGAGGGGATCTCGTATGAGATTGTCGCTTTTTTTAAATGCTGAAGGCTTGCAAATAAAATGAGTGGGTTGTTTGGAGTTCAAAATAAGAATAATGTTTTATTATAAAGAAGATTAAAAAGAAGATTATTATAAAGAGTAGTCTGTCCTTGTCAGAGTTCTTGCGTTGGCGATCTTGTTGTTCCATTCGCCTATTCTTACAGTTCCCGGGTCTGAGTTCTCTCTCGGTGGCTGTGGAGAGAGGAGGTATGGATCTCTACATCCAAATCAAAAGGAAGCTAAGCTAAACTCGCAACGCAAAATAACCCGTGGCAATGCTAACATAGCTGCAATAGAAACGCCCTCTAACTCAAACCGTTTTAAAACCTTGGCAGACTATGAGAATGATGCCGAATCCACTGAAGTCGAAAAAAGGAAGACTAAGCCCCGGCCAATTTACATACGAGAAAAAAAGTTCCAACGTCCTTGTCAACAAAATTATAGAGCTTATTGGCAAGGACAATTTTCACATAATACCAATCGTAAAGGGCAACATCCAGGAAACAAAAGTTCAAACGAATTCCGAAGATAATTACAGAGTATTATCAAAATATCTCACCGACAAAAAAAAGAACTTTTACACGTATCAGCTAAAAAGCAGCAAGGGCCTGCAAGTCGTACTTAAGGGCATAGAGTCCGAAGTATCGCCTGCAGAGATAACAAAGGCGCTACAAGAGAAGGGATTTAGCGCTAAGACAGTCTTCAATATCCTTAACAGGGATAGAAAGCCGCAGCCACTCTTTAAGGTTGAGCTTGAACCAGAAATTAAGCCCCTAAAGATATACGAAGAGCACCCTATATACAATCTTCAGTTCCTGCTGCACCGCAGAATTACGTTTGAGGAGCCGCACAAACGCAATGTCCCGGTACAATGTGCGAACTGCCAAGAATTTGGCCATACAAGGTCTTACTGTAAACTGCGCCCAGTGTGTGTAGTTTGTGGTGAGCTTCATGACTCCGCACACTGCCCAGCGAGCAAAGATGACCACAACTTTAAAAAGTGCGGCAACTGCGGTGGAAAACTATAGAGGTTACCGTATCCACCAGAGAGGAATTACTGCCCGCACCCAGAATAAACAGTTCATAGCCTCCAGGTCAAACCCTGAAGTCTTCTTCTCGACTGGAGCCAGATTCTCACTAGGATCCATAAACTCTGCCAAAAATGTAAATGTAATGCAAGTGCTTTAATATCAGGACTGTCTACCCCAGCCTCAAAAAGCTCATTGCCGCAATCAGTATATCAAGAACCGAACACGGCTCAGCACCATCAACCGCCGGAGCAGCCATAAAGTAACTTTGAAGCTATGATATGCAGTCTACAACAAAGCCTTACGGAGTTTATGTTGTTTATGCGTACAACAATGCAAGATCTGATGAATGCTGGTTTCACATCAATCCAAGTAATGACTTCCCTACGAATATCTACGTGGAACGCTAACGGCGTTTCGCAGCATAAACTCGAGTTAGCGCAATTCCTACTAGACAATGAAATCGACGTAATGCTGCTTTCAGAAACACATCTTACAAACAGATACAAATTTCAACTACGAGGATATTCATTCTATGGAACAAACCATCCAGATGGTTAAGCACACGGCGGGACTGGACTTTTAATCAGAAGCCGTATTAAGCACCATTATCATACGAAATTTGCTTAAAACTACTTACAGGCCACATCCATAAATATACACCTAAATACTGGCAAGCAATTAACCGAGATGAGTTTATGCAGTTTTTCAACTCACTCGGAGACCACTTCATAGCAGCAGGAGACTACAATGCCAAGAACACACACTGGGGATCTCGACTTGTGACTCCAAAAGGAAAGCAGCTCTATAATGCAGTTATCAAAGCCAAGAACAAGCTCGACTATGTTTCTTCTGGCACACCAACATACTGGCCGGCGGACACAAAGAAACTTCCCGATTTAATAGACTTACACCAAAAACATATGATAAGCGCCGAATGCCTTTCGGATCTTTCATCTGATCACTCGCCTGTCCTTTTTACTCTACTCCGACATCCAGGAACATGGAATCAAACATTAAAACTGACCTCACATAAAACCAATTGGGTTAAGTACAGGAAGTATATTAGCTCACACATTGAGCTAAGTCGTCACCTCAGCGATGAAGCCAACGTAAACAGTTTTGTTAATTCACTGGAATCTGTACTCGTCTCTGCAGCTCGAGTTTCAGTACCTCATACTATAAACACACAAGAGAGAGAGAAATAGCTAGCATATTGGCACCTAAACCGACAAACTTTTCCGCTTTATCTCTGAACAATATTCATTTACAACAATCAACTGAAGTAACCTATCTTGGAGTCCACCTTGACAGACGGCTTACTTGCCGAAAGCACATCGAAAATAAATAATAAATAAATAATAAATTCCCGTTATCCGCTAAAATCGGAGTACAAGGTACAAGGTACGATACAATGCAGTTCTCAAGCCAATTCGGAAATCTGGGTCCGAGCTATGGGGAAACGCATGCGTTTGTAAATAAAAAACGGAATAAAACTCCCGCCAAGCTCCAGTGGCATCTCCAAAATATGTATTCCTAAGCCTAACTTTCTATCTCTTATAGTTCCCGAAATTTAAGCGAGATTTTTTTGTGCGTTAGATTAGGTGTGGCCAGATAATGTACAAATGATACACATATGGGCCATCATTAGAAACTACATGCTTAAGCCCAACTTTCTTTCACTTATAGTAACCGATATATCAGCCTTTCTACAAAAGCGTAAATCGTCTAGGAAGTTAAGTGGGTGTAAGAGAGGGTATGGCCGGGTAATGCTACCATCTTAAGATGTGCTGGAAACATACTTAATCTCAACTTTCTATCTCTAATAGTTCCTGAGATTTTAGCAGTTTCAGTTTTTATGGGCGTTAGAGTGGGCATGACAGGATGCTGAAATAAACTTACGCCACGCCCAATATAACGCCCACAAGTCGTGGAAAACTGAATATAATAATATGTTAATATCTATCGATCTACCAAAGATTTCTTAAATACAAACTTTATTTCGCTACTTATGAAGACAGTTTTTATTTGTATTGCAAATCAACGTTTTATAAAGATTTGTTCTGAAATTTATTTAAGTTTTTAGTTTTCTTTAATTCTCGAGCCTCAGAATTAGACGAGCAACGAGCATTAAGGCTAAAAAGTCTTTGAGTGCATGCCGCTGAGACCCGTTCGTCTGAATCACCTGAACGACGGTATGTAAGGTTAGAAAGTTACCGAGTACGCGATGTTCAGGCCCTTTTGTCTGGGACACATGATCAACAGAAAAGTCGCCGACAAACTGTTCGAGCAAGAGTGGTTCGATTAAGATGGATAAGATGGATCAAAATGGATAAAATTTGAACGTATTGCAGCGTACTCAAATTTAAAAACGAAACGCCAGGGATATAAACTGCCAAAATGACATTCTCCACCCAAACGATTATCATAACACATGATTCAAAACATTTTTTGACTGGAAAATTCAAAGGTTAATACTTACTGTTGCCACGTATTCCGACGGAAATGCCATTCAAATTCGAACATTTGCTGTTTCCTTTGCAATGACTATCAACCAAGCCCAAGGACAATCACTGCAAGTGTGTGGACTAAATTTGGAGAATCCATGCTTTTTACATGGGCAGCTCTATGAGGTCGGAAAATCTTCTGATTTTTCCGTTTACTCACCTGTTAGAAAAACAAGAAACATTGTATATCCCAAAGCACTTCAATTTATATTGAATAGAAACCTAAACGAAAATTATTTTATAAATCAATCAAGGTTTATTTCTCGTTGCAACTTACAATCGAGAAGGTCAATTGTCGGTTTGCAGGCATTCCCAGTTTCATCAGTTGCCAAACATATATCATCAACTAAAATCAGTGCCTCGTTATACACGTTTGGTGTGAAATAGATGTCATAAATTTCACAATTTACAAAATTCTTAGGTAAATCAACAAAAAAGACTAAAAAATAAGCAAAATTATAAATTTAACTGTTTGAAAAAGGCCTGCCAGCCTAATTTATAGAGCGTTGCCACATACTTCATCAGCTGGTAAGAGCTAGAGCTACCAACTATAAAAACACAGTGCTGCTACCACCCAACGGTACAGCTGATCAGAGCTGCCAACATTAATCTAATAGTGTTGCCATATGGCTTGCATATCAATTTTACAAGTTTTCAATAAATTTTCCAAACGTTCAATTTTTACGAATTCTTCTCGTTTATAATCCTAAGCAAATTAGGTACAGTTTGAAAATGGATAGCGGGAACTTTAGACCATGATGATTTCATTGCAGTTCAAAATAAGATTAATGATTTAATTGAAAATAATAACAAACAATTTTTTAGAAACTTCAAATTATTTACATAAATAAAAGCCCTATCTGATGATTTATAATCAGACTTGTTAGATCACGAATTGTCATTACGAAAACACTGTCTTCGGTTATTAGCATTTGATCTTAAAAATGTAATAAATACAATTGCTAATGACATTGAATGACATTGAAAAAATGTATAAACCTGAACAAAAAACTGCAGTAATTTCAGACTTAAAGGAAATAGCTGAGTTTAAAACAAGAAGAAACGCTATAGTCCAGTGCCGCAACTATAAGATACCCGTCACTGTTTTACACAATTTTCATTAATTGATGTCCATGTGAGTCCTTTCATCATAAATAGCGAAATAATGATCCGATTTTAAAAAATCTTTGGTAAAGCGATAGATATTGACAAAAATATGTTATACAAGGTCAAACGGAGACATAAACTAAAATATTATACGTCACAGTTTTCCGCGGCTTATGGGCGTTAGGGTGGGCATGGCAGGATGCTGAAATAAACTTGCACTTCCGCTCTCTTATAGTTCTTGAGATCTCAGCGTTCATCGGACGGACGGACATGGCTTAATCGGCTTTCGCTATGATCAAGAATATATGTACTTTAAAGGGTTGGAAAGCTTCCTTCTACCTGTTACATACTTTTTAACAAAAAATAACAAAATTCCCTTTCACTCTAGGAGTAACGGGTATAATTATGCTACATAATTAATTAATAATATTTATTTAGTACCCAATAATTACGTATCGTTCCGACATATATAAGTCAAGACCCATTTCACAAAACGATGCCAAATAATGATTAACCATGTTCCCAAATGTAGAAATAAATATTTCGAAATTACTAATTTTAAGAACGAACTTTTTAACAATAACTGTATTTTAAGTCAACAAGAATTATGTTTTAACCATTTGCTAAACGACAAAAAAACAACTTGTAAAAAAATAAGAAAAAAACTTAAACAAACATACATTCTATTAGACGATGAAATTCTTATAAGTGGTCAATATATTGTTAACGAAACCTTAATTTGACATATCTATTAATATTCAATGGTACAACAGTAATTAATAGTATTTCTTATACAAATATTGAGAATAAAATATAAGATTACATAACAGTTCTGAAGTTTGACATTATACATTTTATCAAACAACTCTAAACTTTTTTCTGATAATCCAAATTAGGCTTACCAGAATTTCATTGACTTTTATATTACTTCTGTCAATATTAATTTACTTGATCATAATACTTATATTTAAAAACAGAAAATACTTCTGCGAAAAGTATTCAATTTTCAAATCGGCAAAACAAATTGAAATTAACCCTGTTAATGAAAAACATACCGAGAAAAATATATTATTCGAAGTGATCTTATCCATGACCTTGGCCATGCAAGATAACCTACCCATGATTATGGCTTTCTTGTCCAATTTATAAACAATTTCAGAATGCACTCAGTCAGCATTCCGAATTTAATTGTATATCTTTAGCGGTATTTCTCACGCTCTTATTAATTTCTGAAGATATTAATTTACGGCCCGGACCGTCTTCTGCAACTTATAAGAAAACTAATTCCACTTAAAGTAAACATCAACATTCGACGAGCTTAGCTCCGAGGCGAGCCTAGTTTTACAAAATAAATACCTTAATGAATTTCGCAATCTAATTAGGAATTCAATCACTCGTTTTCGGATCCTTTTTAAAATCTCAAAATCTCATTGACAAAATTGATAATAATTTTCTTGAGCCGAGGTTTGATTAAGAAACACAATGCAAGAATCAGAATCAGTCGATCTTAAATCGGGAATCGGTTCGGTATAAGAGCAAGACTAAAATAGTTAAGTGACTCCATATAATTTATTTTATTTTCCTTTAAGCTTACATGGATTTAGAAGTGCAGGTGTTATTTCTGTTTCCGCTCCTATCTAGGAAGATTGAGCTAAAGTTGTTGTAATTCCTCTGATTTTGCAGATGTTTGGGCAATTTCAAGTATGTCAGAAATTGTTTGTGATGGAGTGAGCGCGGAAATGATACACAGTGAATCCATTTTCATGTTACTGCCACAAAAAGTATTGATGTATATTTATTTTTTTTCTTATTTGTAAGTTTATCTTGTGTTAGTTATCATACAATATAATGTTAGGTGTTTTTAGAGGTATAAAACTTTAAATTTCGATAAAACAACGACGGATTAGTTGATTGATGTAAATTTGTTTTTATTCGAAAGATAATCTTGTGGCAATACTTTCAAATATGATGGCATATGAACGCTACGGATGGCTTTGATGTAGTGCAATCTGGACGTCCAATTTTCGATGATCGTTGCCATTATCGTTTTTGAAGAAGTACGTACCAATCATTCCACCAGCCCATAAAGCGCAGAATTCAGTAAGTTTTTCTGGATGTAACGGTGTATGTCAAACACTTGAGGATTAGCTTCACTCCAAATGCGGCAGTTTTGTTTGTCGACGTAGCCATTTAACCAAAAGTGCGCTTCACCGATTTTGTCGACGACAAAATGGACGTAGTGCGCGATATTTATTCCACACAGAACCATTATTTTCGAAATGAAATGGCACTATTTTCAAGCTTTGTTCAGGCGTGAGTCTATTCATGATGAATTGCCAAATCAAACTGAGGATAAATCATTTGCTAGCATTTTCATCGCTTTCCATCTAAAACAGTATTGCCAACTTAAAGATGTATACTTCTAAAAAAAAACACCTATTATTGCTGCCCATTGCTGTATTTATAGGCTGCGTCGTTGCGTAAACCAATTTGTGCATTTCGTGCGCGAAATCGTTCTACGTATGAAAGGAGATTTCAGCTTCTCAGATAGTGCTCCAGGCGTGTTTAGAAATCATAAAAGAGGAAAATTCGTCAAAATGGAAAATTAGGAATATTGATTGAAATTTTGGAAATTCGAGGTCTGAGCTGAGGGAGTATGTGTGAAATTTTTTTACTTGTTGAAGGTGTTTTTTTGTGATTTACGTAAGAATTTATGCAACTTGTAAAATTTTCCTCAATTTAACGCCCTGCGAGTAGCAGGTAGATAGCTTAATGACGACATGGAAAGTCCTAAAGTTATAGAGACTTCTTTAGGGGATAGATTCAACGAGGTACCTGTTGAAGTTACAGATTCGTATCTGCTTAGTTTTTTAATAGTTGCTGTGATTAAATTGAAGTTCTCATATTGTTTTTTTTATTGTGCCACAGGTTGCGGTTTATTACAGTGCCTACTCATTACTCGTAGAATAAAGGGGTATACTAGATTCGTTGAAAAGTATGTAACAGGTAGAAGGAATATAATTTTTTAATATTTTAAAATTGTGTAAAACTGTAATGGGTATCTTATAATTGCGGCCCCCGACTAGTGTTTCTCCTTTTTTTTTATGGCATGCGAGGTTTCATTTCAAATGTCAAACACAATGCAAATTAGTGATAATTATACTTCAAAGGTGACAGGTGCATATGCAAGTGAGCAGTTCAAAATTTTTAACAATTGTTGTGAGTGTGTGAAATTATATTTCAAGTTTTTTATGACTTTTTATACCCGTTACTCGTAGAGTAAAAGGGTATACTAGATTCGTTGAAAAGTATGTAACAGATAGAAGGAAGCGTTTCCGACCCTATAAAGTATAAAGTATAGCGAAGTCGATTGAGCCATGTCCGTCTGTCCGTCCGTCCGTCCGTCCGTATGAACGCTGAGATCTCAGGAACTATAGCAGATACAAAGATGAGATTAAGCATGAAGATTCTTGAGGTCCCGGGTCAGCGCAGGTTTATTTCCGCATCCCGCCATGCCCACTCTAACGCCCACAAATCGAAAAAATAAAATCGCATAAAATCTCGGGAACTATTAGAGCTAGAAAGTTGAAATTCATTATGTATAAACTTTGGATGCCAGCCAATCTTTTAGTGGTACTATTATCTGGCCACACCCACCCATACGCCCACGAATCCCAAAAGACGGTTTTCGCATTTTCAAGAAAACCTGATATCTCGGTAACTATAGGTGATAAAAAGTTCGGATTAAGCATGTAGATTATGAAGCCCCAAATGCGACGCCCACCCTAACGCCCACAAAACCCGAAAAACCAAAAATGCAAAAATCTCGGGAACTAAAAGAGCTAGAAAGTTAGGCTTAAGAATACGTATTTTAGGGATGCCACTGCAACTTTCCACGAGTTTTTATTCGACCACTCTAACGCCTACAAACCGCGGAACACTGTGGCGTCTATAATTATATTATAAAAGCCTTCGTTTGGCCTTGTGTAACTTATTTCTGTTAATATCTATCGACTTACCAAAGATTTTTAAGTCGGAATATTATTTCGCTATTTATGAAAAAATTTAGGTTATAGGGCCTCACATGGGCAGTGACAATAGGTGGCGCTTGGGTAATTTCAACTAGCAAAATGAATATTTTAAAATTGTGTAAAACAGTAACGGATGTCTTATAGTGGCGTCACTCGACTATAGCGTTTCCTCTTGTTTAACATATGATTGTAGGGTAGTACAAATTCATAATGTTTATTTCGGATATATGTAAAGGTAAATTAAAGAAACAAAGGTTTTGTATTAAACTTCACGACTTCCGCACTCTATGGATGACACTTGCTCTCTTCAATATTCGCAATCGACTGACTCCAACTTAAATTCATAAGGCGCAATTTCTATCAGGAAGAGGGTGATGGGTATAGACATTCTTTGATGAGAAGAGACAATTCTATCTGGCGTTTTGGTTGATAGAAAAAAGCTACGAGGTTGTGGAATTCCGAACAGAGTGTCTCCATATAAAATTAAATAGGCTTAATATACCCATATCCCACATGATGTACATTCTTTTTATTGTGCGATAAAAAACAAAAACGTTACATCATAGATGAGGGGGGCATTAATTAATACTAGATATGTTTTACAACTTATTATCATACGTAATTCGATTGACGCCATCATCTCCGGATACAGTGGCCTCCACCCTGTCGATGCGCCACCGCAAGGGGGGGTAAGTTGTCCTCCTTGATGAGGGCCATGCTGCCTAGCTGTATACGTAGGCCTGTCTGATTCTTCCACTTCAAAGCTGACCAGAAGTGCGGGTTTTCGACAACGGTAAAGATAAAAATGACGACATGATGATGAATTCATCCAAGTCAAGCTTATCCTTCCATAGGACCTCGGGGCTATTAATTCAAGTGGATCCTAGAATCTAGCTATTGCCGAAAGAATGCTGCGCTTGGTTACGGTCTGGTCTGCCACGGGCTTTAGAAGCTGAAAAGTAAACTATCCGATAGGGTATCCCAAGCTGGGTCCAACGATGCTAATTTAGCCTCGAGTGCCTTAAAACGAAGGTGGGAAGGTTGCGGTGAAAATAGCTGCTCGCCTAGAGCATCGTCCTTCGAAATGGTTGTTGTAAAATCTGGGCCACTTCTCTTTAATGTGTCAGAAATTGACTCCGACTCAAACTGAGTGCAGGGCTCCTGAATTGAGGAGATTGAAGATGAGCGCGTAGAGGCTCCTACCTTTAGACACCCTGGGACAATCTGGTTTTCTGCAGGGTGGGTAAACCAAGCAGCTCGAAGAATTCATTTGCTCCAATAAGGAAGTCAATGCGCTGACTTTTGTAGACGAGCTCGGGATTTTCCGATATTTTCCACTCAGATGGGTTAGGGTCGAACTGGGTGATAATTGGTGATTGACCGGGTAACGGCAGCTACAAGCGACGTGCTGTACTTGGCATTGGCGGATTTTGAGAAAATGTTAACCGACTCATCCGATGCTAGCGAGATCTCGCCGATCCCTGATATGGAGATGGTTGAGCGATGGATTTGGAGTTGCAGTTGATTTGGGAAACGAGAGTTGACGAAGTTGATTTGAAAGGCCGAGTCGATTAAGGCCCGGCAAGGCACGAATGCGCCTGAGCAGTTTTTGACATTAACTATTGCGGTGGCAAGCAATACTTAATCGGCATTATTTGGCGACGAAGCTACAGGTGGTGGTTTTGGCAAGGCTATAGAAACTAAAGATGAACTATGTGGCGGCATTTCAGGACCAGGCTGCGGAAGGGATGGAATGAGATTCGATTACATATGCAAAAGAATTTGATGCTTCTGGTGGCAGTTCCTACAGCTGCCAGATCTGCATTGCCGTAAGCTGTGTCCCTTCCGTAGGCAATTTAAATTTAAACAAAGGTGCACCCTTTTTGTTTCGTTGTAGCGCTGAGTTGGAGTCAAGCCTAGAAGTTCTGGGCATTTCGCCAAAATAATGCTCCTGGGACTCACAGAGAATACACAACGGCAACATCGACGACGAAGCAATAAGTGCGGTGCTATGAATTCTACTAGCTACCCACCTGTTTGCTAGGTGAATGGTCTACCATAGCGCACTCCAAATTCTCCATAAGGCGGCACCCAAGATCCAAATATGTGGAAAATTTGTACCAATTCGGCAGCTCCTTTGCAGGCAATCCCACCTCCCACCTCTCCTGGTTCTGATGGTCCAGCTTCGAAGAGATGAGATGGATCAAAACACTGTCAAGAATTTTTAGAGTAGGTGTCATAGTACTGAGGGAGAGCAAGTTTGAATTTGTCTTGTCGCTCAATTGCCGCAAACTACTTGTTGCTCCCTTCTCCACCCCTAGTAGCTTGAATAATGACTGAACGTGTGGCTGGAAATGTATTAATTTATTATCAAATCATAAAATTAGTAGTTCTAAGGCCCTGTCATAATTCCTCTCAGTGGATTCCAGAGATCGAATTGTGTCCAACGCTGCGCCATCCAAGCAGAAACCAAGATGCTGGAATTTTTCCACATTTGATAAATCCTCGTTTGTTTCCAACACAGCGTTGAACATAGCATACAAGTCCGGCCAATCGATATATGCTCTACCAAATCGCGGAATATAAAATTCCGGTCTGGTAGGCCTAGAATTGCGTTTGAAGGTGGCACTGATGCACTGCAATTTGGTTGAATTTGCATTGGACTTTCTTTTTTCGCTGTTTAAGTGGCGGCAGATTCTCCCTCTTGTTTCTTATGGGATTACATCTCGGCGATTACTGGCCGTTCGAAGTTATGTTTAGAGCAGTCAAAGTCGGAATTCATCCTCTCGACCAACTCTAACCGCACATGCAATTCACTTTACCCCGGCCATGGAGGCCGTTTAAATAATTTATATTCTTGATCAGTATCAATAGCGAAGTCGATTAAGCCGTATCCATCTGTCCATATAAACGCTAAGATCTCAAGAACTATAAGATATAAAGAGTTGCGATTTAGCAAGCAGATTCTTGAGGTTTCTACGCAGTGAAAGTTTGCAACAGCATCCTGCCACTCTAACGCCCACAAGAAACTATTAGAGCTAAAAAGTTAAGATTAAGTATGTATAATATAGTACGTATAGTATATATAGAACTGTGGCGTCCATAATATTATAATTAATGTCTTCGTTTGACCTTGTGTAACATTTTTTGTTAATACCTATCGATCTACCAAAGATTTCTTAAATATAAACTTTATTTCGTTATGGACAGTGACGTCCTATCAGTTACTCAAAATTGTAGAAAACAGTAACGGGTATCTTATAGTCGCAATACTCGAATATAGTTTTTCTTCTTGTTATATATATAGAAGATAGTGCGGATGGACACCGAAGGACTGTCATTCATTCATTTTTTTTCATTACAGTTTCTATTTTTATTGCAGTTCAAATTTTTATAAAAAGTTGTTCTTAAAATTCATTTTTTTGTTCTTTTTATTGTGCGATATAAAATACAAAACAATTTATATAATATTTTCAGTACATTTATTTATAAAACGTGAACGATTCATTATAAAATTGAATTTTTTTAACAGTTTTTATTTGTATTGCAATTACCTTTTTATAAAAATTTCTTCTGAAATTCATTTACGTTTCTAGTTTTCTTTAATTTTTGTAACGGACGCATTTGCTTCGAAAAAATATGACCCCGAAGCGAAATGCAATTGGCCGATATACACCTCAAGCGCAAGCGAAAAGGGTATTTTGAGCCTCAGAATCAGACGAGCAACGAGCATTAAGGCTAGAAAAATTCAAGTGCATGACGCTGGGACCCGATCGTCTGAATTACCTGAACGACGGTAAGTAAGGTTAGAAAGATATGGGACATCTGACCAACAGTAAAGTCGGCGAAAAAATGTTCGAACAAGGTTCAATCAGGATGGATAAAATGGACCAAGATGGATACAATTTTCACGTAATGCAGCGCACTCAAATTTAAGATCGAAACGCCAGGGATGTGTTGCGCCAGTGGAAAAGTCAAACTGCCAGAATTACATTTCCCACCTGAACAATTCTCGTCGTTGCTTTCAGGCATAACGCATTATTCAAAACATTTTTTGACTATAAAATTAAAAGGTTCAGACGTACTGTTGCCACGTATCCCAATGATTCCGACGGTAATGACATTCGAATTCAAACGTATCAACAAAGCACATGGACAATCATTGCAAGTGTGTAGACTAAATTTGGAGAATCCATGCTTCTCACATGGGCAGTTCTATATGGCCTGCTCGCGCGTCGGAAAATTCTCGGATTCCTCCTCTGAAAAACAAGAAGCATTGTATATCCCAAAGCTTTTAAGTATATATTGAATATAAACCTAAACGAAAAATATTTTATTTGTTTTATTTTGCCCGTGCAGGGAACATAAGCTTTAGAGGACTATGTCAAGCTTGAGAAGCGGACCGAAGCGAGGCGGTCGCGCTAGTAACGTATAAATATACTTCATCAAAAATAAAAAAAATTTTCGACTTACTTCCTTGCGTCCGTCTGTTTGTTTGTCAGGAACTATAAAAGATGCATATAAGGTTAGGATCAACTATGCAGAATCTTGAGATACCTGCGCAGCGCAATTCTTCTGTTAAGCCCACAACCACAAAATTAGAAAGTTTGGATTAAACATGTAGGTTTTTGAGATGCCATAAATATTTTGGTTTGACCTTATACATATTTTTTGGCAATACCATTCTATATACAAAAATGTTTTAAATTTAACATTATTTCGTTATTTATTACAAAATTAATGTTATAAGTTCTTACTTGGTCAGCTCATTTTTAAAACTTGCCCTCTGCAGTTCGAGTCAAGGATTGCACTAGTTTGAAATTGGGTAAAGAAGAAACTGCTATCAGATAGTTTTCTTCTTGTGTTTTCATTACATTATGGAATCAGAAGTTTTAATATTTGACGTTTACTAAAATTTGTTTCTAACTTTAAAAATTTTATGCGCATTCCACTAAAATTCCATCAAATCTTCCTTGAGCTTGGGAAACCTGTTTTGTTAAGAGGTAAGGTAAAAAAATTGTGTACTTTTGGAAGAAACTTTTTAATTAGAACCAGTTAAAAATATTGTTCAGCTTTCGTTTCACACATATTAAGATAATTTTAATCTTTAAAACCTACGCACATTGAAAGTATTATTATTATATTTTTGTTATAACTTATGCTCTATTTTTTTATTCTATTATAGCCTTGGCTTTGTGTGACTGGTCACAACTGCAACAGAGGCGAAGAAACTTAGCACGACGACATTGTTCTCCTCGAGAAGCATCCTCCTACTTCAACAAGATGTCTGAGATAGGAAGCCTTGAAATTGATCAGTTACTGGACCAGCTAAATAAAATATCTCCAGGAAATCCAATCGACATAAAACCATTAATTCTAAAAGCTAGCGCCAATATGTTCTGTCAATATATGTGTTCAGTTCGGTTTAATTATACCGATAAAGATTTTCAAAAAGTGATTGAATACTTCGATGAAATCTTTTGGGAAATTAACCAGGGCTATTTATTTGATTTTTTACCTTGGCTGATTCCATTTTATACAACTCACATAAAAAAAATAACGCACTGGTCAACTACTATACGAAAATTTATATTAGATAAAATTGTCGATTGTCGAGAAAGTAACATAAATTTAGAGGAACCTGACAAAGATTTCACTGATGCTCTGCTAAAAAGTTTAAGAGAAGACCAGAATGTGTCCCGTAATACAATAATTTTTATGTTAGAAGACTTTATTGGAGGGCACACAGCAGTTGGGAATTTGGTAATGTTGGTTCTGGCATACATAGTTAAAAATCCTATAATTGGTGAGCTTATAAAGCAGGAGGTAGATTTTGTTTCGAATTATGGAGTAAGGAGTATTAGTCTTTATGATATGAATAAAATGCCATATACCATGGCGGTAATTTTAGAGGTTCTACGACATTCATCATCTCCTATTGTTCCTCATGTAGCAATGGAAGACACAGTTATATCGGGATTTGGTGTTACCAAGGGGACAATCGTTTTTATAAATAATTTTATATTAAATATAAACGAAAATAACTGGAAATATCCTGATCAATTTGAGCCGCAGCGGTTTCTAGATATAAAGCATACAGATGACAGAACCAATGTCTTGGTGGGACCAGAGTCCAGTGCAGAGCTTTACAAAAAAAGAGACAAACAGTGCGGTTTCAATAAGTTAGGCAAAATTATAAAAAAAAATTACAACAATTTAAATGATGCATATGTTTTTCAGCTTAAGAAATGTATTCCACATTTCTTACCGTTCAGTGTCGGTAAGCGCACATGTCTTGGAAAAAATCTGGTTCGAGGGTTCGGATTTCTTTTACTTGTTCATATTATAAAAAATTACAATGTGAATAGTGCGGACTTTTCAAAAATTAAATTACAAAAATCCAGTGTGGCCCTGCCAAATAAATGTTTTCAACTATTATTGCGCCCAAGAAAATAAATAGTATATTATATATTATATTTTGTAACCCAACTAAAAAACCATTTATATTCCACTCATAAAATTCTGCTTATGTAGTCTAATGCTTAAGTTTAACTTAGTTCTTATAAGCATTTTTAATGATATTTAGAAGACTGAGCCAATAAATGGAATATGAATATAATAAAATAGTTAAATGTGTAAATCATTTTTAGTTTGACATTAAAATTTGTTATTATGAAACATTATTAAATAAAATTCACGGCCCTGGACTCACAAAATTTTAGCTTAGCCCACACAATCTTAACGATGTGTATGGATCTCAGTTATTCTTCTGACGGCATAGAATCGTAATATAATTAAAAAAATATTAAATGTGCCCAGAATAGATACCCGCGCAACTGACTTGAACACTGTTCCTTATTTAATTCTTTTCCCCCACCTTTCCTATTTTAGTTTATGTGTCTGCGCAACCTTTACTTAGCTCTAATAAGCATTTTACAACAATTTAGAAGACTGAACCAATAAATGGAATATGAAAATTGATAAAAGGAATAAATGTGTAAATCGTAATTAGTTTATCATTCAATTTTCTAAATATGTAACATTCAAAAAAAAAACTACGGCACTGAGCCCACCCAACTCAGCACCAAAATGACTTTAACAGGCTCAATTCTACTAAAATAGATATTATAAATAATTTTATATTACTTACATGCCACGTAGAAAGTCTAAAATTAACTAAAGATCTCGTTAATATGTAGTCAGGCACAGTTTAAAAAATTCTCCATCCCAACCCCAATAATAAGGTGTGAGCTCTAGAAAAATTACACATACACAACACATACATTATCTGTTTTATTGGGTATACTAATTTATTTTATTGATTGTTCGAAGCAGAAGTAACAAAGTTGTTAAGTTTTCAAATGACATTGGCTATTGTTTGGTTTGATACATTTTTGAAACCAAAAGGTATCCAAAAAGTTGGCCTCGGAGAGTTCTATTATATTCGCCTAGTTTTGTAATCAGAGCGATCGAAATGCCATAGCCTCATAGCAAGCCTGTCTGCAAGTTAAAGGGTAATAGTAGTTCAAACCCTTCCCTAGCGGTTATTGGGTCACCCTAGAATGGAGCTTAGACTTCGAGTACCTGCGCTCCCACAATCTGGGCTCTCCGTAGGTGCGCCGTCGGCTTGTTAACTCTTAAGTTTAGTTTTTATTTGATGTTCAATAAATCAAGAGCACCAGCTCCTATTCATGAAACTGCGGCTATTGGCCGTTAAATCTCTTATTAATTATTATACTGACTGAGTCACTAGGTCAGCGGTATCGAAGGACTGTTATCCTTCCGCCGTAATCTTCCTTTCTCAACATAGGATCAATACGACCACCCTTAGGGATCTACAAGGACGAGGGCCACCAGCGGCAGCAACCTTCCGCCGACCCCCCGCCACGGATATCCAACCAGCCGGCTCTACCCCAACCACGGAGGCTCAGCCAGCCAGCCCTGCCGATTAAATAATTGGCGTCCAACGGACTAATATTATTACTAATATTCGAAGCCCACCCCTGAAGTTATACAATATGTAAGTAGCCAAGGTTTACACATACATAAACACACAAATACCAGTGCATACAATTTCCTATGCCCAGCAATAGGAATTTTTTACGAATAATTAAAAAGTGACTCGATATTCGATTTCTAATTCAGATTTTTTCAAGTGCATTATAAAATAAAGGAAACCAAATAACTCAAATAACGCACACTGGTGCCAAAGCAATCAATATTTATATGAATTAATTATGCAAAGAAATATTTTATTTCTTTATTAGTGTTGGTCTCTATACACATGCAGAGGTTGCCAGTCGTTCACTGTGCTTATATTAATTTACTAATGTTATTCAGTATGTCTGTGCTAATAATGCACCCAGTCGAATTGACCAACACCTGTTGTCTCGCCCTCTTACCATGCTGTATTTTAATTTTGTTTTTGGGACAAAGTAATCCAATATTTATGTGTTTTAGGTGACAATCCATTATTTTTCGCTAATTTTTTTCGGTTTTTATATCGCAAAAAAGTGGCCCATCGAAATCTTATGTCTTGTGTCCCAATCGTTAAATACCTCGTATCTGTGTAGTGTATCCACCGCTAACCTACCCAGCTTCCCTTAGCTGCCAATGAGTGGCGGGTATAGGGAAGTAAAACAGGAAATTGATAGCGACGATAGCAAAGAAGTAGGATTCTGCACCGAAGTAGATCGTAGATCAACCAGAAATGAACGCGGACATGAGCCAAGCGCTTGTCGCAAATGCGGTCAGCACCTCTCTCGCTGCTTAGGAAGAGCGTTTAAGAAGCGACTTCGCCTCAGAGTTAGAAGCTGGTAGAACACAGGTTAGCGCGCTGACAGTGCAAACGCAGCAGGTGGAGGTATATAAAAGAGCGATACTGAACCCTGAAATAAAATGCGATGTCAAGTTAGACATAGTAAAATCTCTGCCGACGTTCAATGGAAGCCACGATGAGTACGTTTTGTGGAGGCGGGCTGCATCAGATACATACGAAGTATTCAAAAATTACGACGGCAGCGAAGCCCACAACGAGGCCGTTGTCATCATTAAAAACAAAATTTGCTGTCCCGCTCGGTCACTCCTCACGTCCCACAACACCGTGCTGAATTTCGATGCAATTCTGTCCAGACTAGATTGCACATATCCGGGCAAAACGTCCCTAAGAGTGCTACGGCAAAATTTGGATATGGTAAGGAGATGCCGACCTTATGGCATACTATGACGAGGTCGAGAGGAAACTCACGCTCGTCACTAACAAAATATTCAAGTCAAATAACACGGACACAGCAACCAACCTAAATAAGGAGGTTAGGGATGACGACCTTCATGCATTCATTGCAGGGCTTAAAAGACCACTTAAGTCACTCGTGCTACCAGTACGACCCAAAGACCTTCCGTCTGCACTAGCGTTAGCGCGGGAAGCCGAGAACAACATTAAAAGAAGTCCGTCCGCGGCATGTTTCGCGATAGAAGACAAGTCCCCTTTCAATGAGGGCAACAAGTGCAACAATAAAGGTCAGGGAAAGCAATGGAGAGGTGGGGAGAAATCTCCGCACTTCATTCCTAAACAGAACCAAGGCAGGCCTCATGAGGACAATCCCCGGCCAATGTGCAGGGATCCTTAGACCTTAGACCCCACTAAAGTTCAGCCCATGAAGGTAGACACCTCAACGGCTAAATTAAGACAAGAAACAAGCTGGGGAAAGCCACACAGAAATAACAATTACTAAAGGCAGAACTCGTCCCAGCGTCAATCGGGTCGAAGACGCCAACGCGTCAATAATATAGCCCAAGGTATACAGACAGGAAATAGCCCAGGAGAAACCAGGTTATGCCGCCACAGCTGAGGCTGAGGTTGCCATCATTGAGGAAGATAGTGACACTGCCGAGCTTAACGACCTCATCCATGTTTTAGGGAGCGCAGTAAAAATTCTCATCGACACGGGGGCGGCAAAGAATTAGGTAAAACCCGTAAAGGAGCTAAGAAACGTAATTCCGGTCGAGACCTCCTTCACTGTGAGCTCTATTCACGGCTCCAGTGTCGTCAAAAACAAGTGCACAATGCGCATTTTTGGACTGGACGTCCCATTTTTCCTCTTGTATACACGAATCACGTTCGATGCTATAAAAGGCTTCGATTCACTAACGCGAGCAGGAGTAGCATTTGACCTAGGCAACAGCGTAATAAAATACGCAAAAGTCACTAAAAAGCTCAAATTTTTTGACTGTCAGAACGTCAATTTAACAAAAATCTATGACATAGTGGTGCAAAGTTCGGATAAAGACCAATTCAAAAAAATTATTCTGAAAAGAATTAAGGTGTTTTCGACCTCTAACGA
The DNA here is from genome assembly GCF_018153835.1 of Drosophila eugracilis. NCBI lineage: Eukaryota > Metazoa > Arthropoda > Insecta > Diptera > Drosophilidae > Drosophila > Drosophila eugracilis. The sequence continues at coordinate 58,139 of NW_024572545.1, forward strand.
GGCGCTCACCTTTAACACATCGGTTATCGCTACTATTCGAACTACGAGTGTCGAACCTGTCTACTACAGGTTATAACCCTATCCTATGAGGGCAGCAGACTTTGTAAAAAAAAGAAATCAAAGTGCTGCTGGAAAATGGCATAATTAGGCCGTCCAGATCACCGTACAACAGCCCTACCTGGCTAGTTGACAAAAAATAGACTGACGATAATGGCATCAAGAAGAAGCGATTAGTAATTGACTTTAAAAAGCTGAAGGAGCGAACTGTGGACAATCCCTACCCCATGCCAAGTATACCCATGATTCTGGCGATCTTGGAGAAAGTCAAATTCTTTACCACCGTAGACTTAAAGTCAGGGTACCATCCACAGAAACCAAAACAGACCTCTGAACTGCTTCAGAAACCAAATCATTTTGGAAGAAGCAGGCCAACCGCTTCGGCGAAATTTCATAGTCTTCGAAAATCGGAACTCGCCATATCACTAACTTTAATAACAAGGACTCATCAAGGATCATCAACGCCAACGTTGTGATTTCCCAACTTTTTCACTGTGATTTCCCAACTCTGGCTCGTATCCAACATGCCTTGAGGCAGGAATTTCTAGCGACATAGTTTTGACATTGTGAAACCTTCGTCAACGACATCACTAACGCCAATGAACAGCTTGAAATCGCTAACACCAAGCAGAAGAACGCAAAACAAATCCTCCGGGATTATTACTTCCAGACCATGTCCAAATTAGCTAGCAAAGTGGTCGCAAATTGCAAGGTATGCAATAAAGCCAAATAGGACCGCCATCCCAAGAAGCAGGAATTAGGAACTACGCCGATCCCTTCATACGTTGAGGAAATGTTGCATATCGAAATTTTTTCGACCGACAAAAAAATTTTCTTAACCTGCATTGACAAATTATCCAAATTCGCTATCGTACAGCCCTTGGTTTCTAGGGCAATAATATATGTACGAGCACCTATTCGCCAATTGCTAAATTTCTACCCCAATACCAAAACCATATACTGCGACAACGAGTACCTTGGCAAAAATTGCCAGATGCCTCAAAATTTAAAAAAAAAATAAAGGATACTGTGGAACTTATATTGCGGTCTACGGTAGAATACAATAGGTCGCTACATTCGGTCACAGAGTTTAGGCCGGTGAAGGTCATCCACGCCAGCAGCGATAAGATGAAACTGGCAATTAAAGCCAAAATTGACAAGGCGCAATAGTCTAACCTAGACAGGGTTAATCCTTCAAGGCAGAACCGAGTCTTCAAAGTCGGTGAAAGAGTACACCTACGCAACAACAAAAGATTAGGGAACAAATTAACACAGCTTTATTCAGAAGAGCGTGTTCTAATTAGGGGGAGGGCGGTCCATAAGGACAACATCAGATAGGCTTTTAATCTGCCACATTCGCCCTTATACTAAAACTCAATATTTGTTATAATTCTCCCAGGCTTGCAATATATCCATCATACTGCTGTACACCGCAAGCACGCTAATCACCGACTTCTCGCATGCAAAATACATTCCGGTCTTAGACGGGAATGTTTTATTATGGAAACAGTATGGCCTGGTCAGGACATAGAATGGCCAGAAGCCTCGATTTTTTGGGCTCAGTCCTTAAGGTCGTGGCGGGTACACTCGACGCGGATGATCTTAGTAGAAGTAACACCAATCAAGCATCGCTTATCGAGGCTAACAATAGACAGGTTATCATTAACACAGAAATACAGAAACACATAAATGGGTTCACAGACACAGTGAATAAGATCCTCAAGGAGAAAAGGGACGGGTTTGTTGACTCAGGTCATTTGTTCGAAACACTCCTCCCCAGAAACAGAATGCTAATATCCGAAATCCAAAATTGTATGCTCACTATTACACTCGATAAATACAATATTATAAACCCTACTATTTTCGACCATAATGACCTAAAGGCTATCTTTGACGAACAGCTCACGGAGGTCCCCTTAGTTTGCCTTATGGATGTATCTAAGACTAAAATTTTTCAATCCACTGTTTTTATCCATATCATAGTTCAGTATCCTCTTCAGTATGCTCTTCCCTGTCGTACACTACCACACATCGTGGCGAAATGTGATGACGGAATCCTAGCAGTCTCCGATTGCGCTAGAGCTGAGCCAGGATATTGTACCGTTCTGGGCCGTGGCTTTGTCTCATTGGCTGACAGCGATCGTATGTCTTCTGCAAAATGTGAATGGTTAGCGGTAGGCCAAGGGCATACGGTCATGGATGAGCTTTTGTCAATTCTGAAGTTTAGTTCTTATTTGATGTTACACCAGCTCATATTCATGAAACTGCCTATTATACTGACTGGTATCGAAGGACAGTTACCCTTCCGCCGTAATCTCCCTATCTCAACAAAGGAGTAATACGACCACGTTTTGGTATCTACAGCGACAAAGGCCACCAGCGGCAGCAACCTTCCACCGACCCCCCGCCACGGATATCCAACCACCCGGCTCTACCCCGACCACGGAGGCCGTTTAAATAATATATATTCTTGATCAGTATCAATAGCGAAGTCGATTAAGCCGTATCCATCTGTCCATATAAACGCTAAGATCTCAAGAACTCTAAGAGATAAAGAGTTGCGATTTAGCAAGCAAATTCTTGAGGTTTCTACGCAGCGCAAGTTTGAAACAGCATCCTGCCACTCTAACGCCCACAAGAAACTATTAGAGCTAAAAAGTTAAGATTAAGTACGTATAATATAGTACGTATAGTATAGAACTGTGGCGTCCATATTATAATTAATGTCTTCGTTTGACCTTGTGTAACATTTTTTGTTAATACCTATCGATCTACCAAAGATTTCTTAAATACAAACTTTATTTCGTTATGGACAGTGACGTCTTATCAATTACTCAAAATTGTAGAAACCAGTAACGGGTATCTTAAAGTCGCAATACTCGAATATAGTTTTTCTTCTTGTTATATGTATAGAAGATAGTGCGGATGGACACCGAAGGACTGTCAAACTTATTACCATTTATTGGACAAGCATACAGGAATACGGAAAGTCCTGTCTCTCTTAAGGGACTGCATTCATGTAGGTATCTTTTCAAGTTACAGATTGCTTTGCATCTGCGTAGTTTTTAATTAGTACCTGTGATTCAAGGTTTGGTGAGTTTTTTATGCTTTTTTTTTATAAATTGGTGTACATAGCAATACAAAATTCATTTTTTTTCATTACAGTTTCTATTTTTACTGCAGTTCAAATTTGTATAAAAAAGTTGTTCTTAAAATTCATTTTTTTTGTTCTTTTTATTGTGCGATATAAAAATTTATATAATATTTTCAGTACATTTATTTATAAAACATGTACGATTCATTATAAAATTGAATTTTTTTTAACAGTTTTTATTTGTATTGCAATTTAACTTTTTATAAAAATTTCTTCTGAAATTCATTTACGTTTCTAGTTTTCTTTAATTTTTGTAACTTTTCTTAATTGACGGACGCATTTGCTTCGAAAAAATATGACCCCGAAGCGAAATGCAATTGGCCGATATACACCTCAAGCGCAAGCGAAAAGGGTATTTCGAGCCTCAGAATCAGACGAGCAACGAGCATTAAGGCTAGGAAAATTCAAGCTCATGCCGCTGGGACCCGATCGTCTGAATTACCTGAACGACGGTAAGTAAGGTTAGAAAAATATGGGACATATGACCAACAGTAAAGTCGGCGAAAAAATGTTCGAACAAGGTTCAATCAGGATGGATAAAATGGACCAAGATGGATACAATTTTCACGTAATGCAGCGCACTCAAATTTAAGAGCGAAACGCCAGGGATGTGTTGCGCCAGTGGAAAAGTCAAACTGCCAGAATTACATTTCCCACCTGAACAATTCTTATTCAAAACATTTTTTGACTATAAAATTAAAAGGTTAAGACGTAATGTTGCCACGTATCCCAATGATTCCGACGGTAATGACATTCGAATTCAAACGTACCAACAAAGCACAATGACAATCATTGCAAGTGTGTAGACTGAATTTGGAGAATCCATGCTTCTCACATGGGCAGTTCTATATGGCCTGCTCGCGCGTCGGAAAATTCTCGGATTCCTCCTCTGAAAAACAAGAAACATATTATTTCCCAAAGCACTTCAGTATATATTGAATAGAAACCTAAACGAAAAATATTTTATTTGTTTTATTTTGCCCGTGCAGGGAACATAAGCTTTAGAGGACTATGTCAAGCTTGAGAAGCGGACCGAGGCTGTCGCGCTAGTAACGTATAAATATACTTCATCAAAAATAGCGCACCATATTTTCGACTTACTTCCTTGCGTCCGTCTGTTTGTTTGTCAGGAACTATAAAAGATGCATATAAGTTTAGGATCAACTATGCAGAATCTTGAGATACCTGCGCAGCGCAATTCTTCTGTCAAGCCCACAACTACAAAATTAGAAACTTTGGATTAAACATGTAGGTTTTTGAGATGCCATAAATATTTTGGTTTGACCTTATACATATTTTTTGGCAATACCATTCTATATACAAAAATGTTTTAAATTTAACATTATTTCGTTTTTTATTACAAAATTAATGTTATAAGTCCTTACTTGGTCAGCTCTTTTTTAAAACTTGCCCTCTGCAGTTCGAGTCAAGGATTGCACTAGTAACGGGTTCAAGATCTGGTTAAGATTTTGAAATTGGGTAAAGAAGTTACTGCTATCAGATAGTTTTCTTCTTGTGTTTTCATTACATTATGGAATCAGAAGTTTTAATATTTGACGTTTACTAAAATTTGTTTCTAACTTTAAAAATTTTATGCGCATTCCACTAAAATTCCATCAAATCTTCCTTGAGCTTGGGAAACCAGTTTTGTTAAGAGGTAAGGTAATAAAATAGTTTACTTTTGGAAGAAAAGTGATTGAATACTTAGATGAAATCTTTCGGGAAATTAACCAGGGCTATTTATTTGATTTTTTACCTTGGCTGATTCCATTTTATACAACTCACATAAAAAAAATAATGCACTGGTCAACTACTAAACGAAAATTTATATTACATAAAATTGTCGATTGTCGAGAAAGTAACATAAATTTAGAGGAACCTGACAAAGATTTCACTGATGCTCTGCTAAAAAGTTTAAGAGAAGACCAGAATGTGTCCTGTAATACTATAATTTTTATGTTAGAAGACTTTATTGGAGGGCACACAGCAATTGGGAATTTGGTAATGTTGGTTCTGGCATACATAGCTAAAAATCCTATAATTGGTGAGCTTATAAAGCAGGAGGTAGATTTTTATTCGAATTATGGAGTAAAGAGTATTAGTCTTTATGATACGAATAAAATGCCTAACCATGGCGGTAATTTTAGAGGTTCTACGACATTCATCATCTCCTATTGTTCCTCATGTAGCAATGGAAGACACAGTTATATCGGGATTTGGTGTTACCAAGGGGACAATCGTTTTTATAAATAATTTTGTATTAAATATAAGCAAAAAAAACTGGATATATCCTGATCAATTTGAGCCGCAGCGGTTTCTAGATATAAAGCATACAGATGACAGAACCAATATCTTGGTGGGACCAGACTCCAGTGCAGAGCTTTACAAAAAAAGAGACAAACAGTGCGGTTTCAATAAGTTAGGCAAAATTACAAAAAAAAATTACAACAATTTAAATGATGGATATGGTTTTCAGCTTAAGAAATGTATTCCTCATTTCTTACCGTTCAGTGTCGGTAAGCGCACATGTCTTGGAAAAAATCTGGTTCGAGGGTTCGGATTTCATTTACTTGTCCATATTATAAAAAATTACAATGTGAATAGTGCGGACTTTTCAAAAATTAAATTACAAAAATCCAGTGTGGCCCTGCCAAATAAATGTTTTCAACTGTTATTGCGCCCAAGAAAATAAATAGTATATTATACTCGTATATTATATTTTGTAACCCAACTAAAAAACCATTTATTTTCCACTCATAAAATTCTGCTTATGTAGTCTAGTGCTTAAGTTTAACTTAGTTCTTATAAGCATTTTTAATGATATTTAGAAGACTGAGCCAATAAATGGAATATGAATATAATAAAATAGTTAAATGTGTAAATAATTTTAAGTTTGACATTAAAATTTGTTATTATGAAACATTATTAAATAAAATCCACGGCCCTGGACTCACACAATTTCAGCTTAGCCCACACAATCTTAACGATGTGTCTGGATCTCAGTTATTCTTCTGACGGCATAGAATCGTGATTTATTGGGTCAGACGAGAAAAATATTAATGTGCCCAGAATAGATACCCGCGCAACTGACTTGAAGACTGTTCCTTATTTAATTCTTTTCCCCCACCTTTCCTATTTTAGTTTATGTGTCTGCGCAACCTTTACCTAGCTCTAATAAGCATTTTACAACAATTTAGAAGACTGAACCAATAAATGGAATATGAAAATTGATAAAAGGAATAAATGTGCAAATCGTAATTAGTTTATCATTCAATTTTCTAAATATGTAACTTTCAAAAAATAACTACGGCACTGCTTTACAAGCACCAAAATGACTTTAACGGGCTCAATTCTACTAAAATAGATATTATAAATAATTTTATATTACTTACATGCCACGTAGAAAGTCTAAAATTTTCTAAAGATCTCGTTAATAGGTAGTAGGGCACAATTTAAAAAATTCTCCATCCCAGCCCCAATAATAAGGTGTGAGCTCTAGAAAAATTACACATAGACAACATATACATTATCTGTTTTATTGGGTATACAAATTTATTTTATTGATTGTTCGAAGCAGAAGTAACAAAGTTGTTAAATTTTCAAATGACATTGGCTATTGTTTGGTTTGATACATTTTTGAAACCAAAAAGTATCCAAAAAGTTGGTCTCGGAGAGTTCTATTATATTCGCCTAGTTTTGTAATCAGAGCGATCGAAATGTCATAGCCTCATAGTAAGCCTGTCTGTAAGTTTCCCTAGCGGTTATTGGGTCACCCTAGCATGGAGCTTAGACTTCGAGTACCTACGCTCCCACAATCTGGGCTCTCCGTAGGTGCGCCGTCGGCTTGCCGCTGCTGGCTAGGAGACAATGCTTAGATTGTTTTGGCTCTTAGTTTTAGTCTTCTTGGGTATCCCAATAAACAGCAGTCGCTCGATGAAAGCTACTCCGGCGGAAGCCGTTATTTTTCTGATTTGGATTAGTGTGCCTTAAGGGCCACTAACTGACGCCCTACACCTACGTCACCTGCGAAGGCGCCGCGTCAAGGAGCGCCCGCCGCTGACCAAGAAGACATCTGCACCTGGCAAGGATCGGCCAGGAGACCGCGTTCGACGCAGGCCCCGCAAGCCCCATGACATAACTCACCGGACCTTGACACCCCGGCACCACAGCGACATTAACGGCAGCGTGGGACTCCCGTTATGTCCTTACCTAATTGACACCCAACTGTAAAAAGAATCCATGACCCCAAGAAGAAAATGTAAGTGGGCTAGTGTTTAAGTGTTGGGTAAGTGTTCCGATTAAATACAGCCTCAAAAAAAAAAAGAGAATTACACTGGCTAGGAAAACTTTTTCCCTTGAGACAATTTTTTATTTTAATTTTGCATAAATAATAAATAGCAATTGTGACCGGTGCGTGTGGCCTATTAAATTAAATTTTGGAGTTTTAAAATAATATTTAAATAAAAATGTTTGATGTTAAATTTTTTTTCAAGTGAAAGAACTATTTGAATATTAATTCTTCTAAATAAAATATTTTTATATATAATATTATATTTTATTTGTTGTTGCCAAGATAATTTTAGTCGAATTAGAATATTCGGCCTTTCAGTGAATGTGAAGTGTCAACCACCTAGTTTAGTCTTGATGAGGTTTCGGGGCCCATGTAGAGAAGTGAAACGGGAATTCAAAAGTGAATGTGAAGAAAGATGGGACGAAGGTAGCGCAAGCCTTTGTCCAAAACAGGGAAAGGTTGAGCGTTCAGTCTGCGTTAGTCCAAGCACAGATTTGCGCAGTTTATTAACAGCTACAAGAGCTGCGTGTAGAGGCGCCGCAAGTCGAGGCTTACCAGAGAATAAGTGAGAGCCCAACGGCAGTACCGTGCGACATACCGTTACATGTAGTCAAGCCGGTTCCTGAGTTTAACGGGGTACAAGATGAGTAAGTAGCATGGCGTAAGTCAGCCACCGACGCCTACGAGTTATTCCAACTATATCAGGGCAGCAGCCGATGCTGACTGCAGCTTTGGTTTGCAGGTATAAGCGAATATCGTGAAAACGATGCGAATTGAGTTTATTTATGGGAATTATTAAAATGAATAAAAAAATAAATAATAATAATAAGTAAATTTCTTAACTATAACACGCGTTTACGATCACGTTGGGGTCACCAAATGTTTTGAGGAGGTAATAACCTACAGGTATACAAAAAAATGCGGTGCCGTGAACGGTGCGAAAAAAAAGCCGAGATTATTTTTCTATGTTTTTTTAGCACAGCTGCGACTGGGTGTTGACAGCGATAGAGAACGAAATATAACAGAGCGAGCCGATTAATCGGCGACTCATGAGCGGTTATCTCGGCTTGTGTTATAGTTAAAAGAGAAAATTCAGCATACATTGATGCCGAACGAATTGTAAGCCGTGATTTTAGTATTAGCTAGATGACTGCTCGTGACAATAGAATTTAAATTAGTTTTTTTTTACAAACAGTTTTTATTTTTATTGCAATTCAACTTTTTAAAAAAATTTCTTCTGAAATTTATTTAAGTTTTTAATTTTCTTTAATTGTTGTATATTTTTATACCCGATACTCGTAGTGTAAAAGGGTATACTAGATTCGTTGAAAAGTATGTAACAGGTAGAAGGATGATTTTCTGGCCCTATAAAGTATATATATTCTTGATCAGTATCAATAGCGAAGTCGATTAACCCGTATCCGTCTGTCTGTATAAACGCTAAGATCTCAGGAACTAAAAGAGATAAAGAGTTGCGATTTAGCAGGCAGATTGAGGTCCCTACGCAGCGCAAGTTTGTTACATCATCCTACCTCGCCCACTCTAACGCCCACAAGGAACTATTAGGGCTAAAAAATTAAGATTAAGTATGTATAATCTTGAGATGACGGCGCATCTTATGATAGTACCATTATGCGGCCACACCCATTCTTATACCCACCAAGCTCGGTAGACGGTTTTCGGATTTTTTAGAACACCTGATATTTTGGTAACTATAAATGACAGAAAGTCGGATTAAGCATATAGGTTTTAATGATGCCAGAAATGCGAATTCTTTTTCCCATCTTGCCACGCCCACAAGAACCGGAAACCGAAAAATGCAAAATAAGAGCAAAAAAGTTGTGCTTAAGAATACTTATTTTAGAGATAGCACTGCAACTAAATGCGAGTTTTCATCCTGCCACGCCCATTCTAACGCCCACAAACCGCGGAACGCTGTGGCGTCCATAATATTATAATGAATGTCTTCGTTTGTCCTTGTGTAACATTTTTTGTTAATACCTATCGATCTATCAAAGATTTCTTAAATATAACCTTTATTTCGCTATTTATGAAGAAATGTAGGCTATATGTCTCACATGGACAGTGACGTCCTATCAGTTACTCAAGATGCTTTCTCTGGCAATATGTGGCGCTTTATAAATTTGCACCAGCAAAATGAATTTATTAAAATTGTAGAAAACAGTAACGGGTATCGCGGTACTCGAATATAGTTTTTCTTCTTGTTATATGTATAGAAGATAGTGCGGATGGACACCGATGGGGGAGGTTCCTATAAATGAAAAAGAAGTTTCATTTGTAGCCACTTACAATAAGACTGTCAAACGTATTACCGTTTATTGCAGAAGCATACAGGAATACATATCATAAGTCAATCGCCCTGCAAGTAGCAGGTATATGGCTTGATGACAGGGAAAGTCCTAAAATTATTGGGACTCTCTTAAGGGACTACATTCATGTAGGTATCTTTTAAAGTTACAGATTGCTAGGTATCTGCATAGTTTTAAATTAGTACCTGTGATTCAAGGTTTGGTGAGTTTTTTCTGCTTTTTTTTTAATAAATTGGTGTACACAGCAATTGTATTTTTATTGCAGTTCAAATTTGTATAAAAAAGTTATTATTAAAATTCATTTTATTTGTTCTTTTTTTTGCTGGAAAATGGCATAATTAGGCCGTCCAGATCACCGTACAACAGCCCTACCTGGGTGGTTGACAAAAAGGGACTGACGATAATGGCATCAAGAAGAAGCGATTAGTAATTGAGTTTAAAAAGCTGAACGAGCGAACAGTCGACGATCGCTACCCCATGCCAAGTATACCCATGATTCTGGCGAACTTGGAGAAAGCCAAATTCTTTACCACCGTAGACTTAAAGTCAGGGTACCATCAAATATACCTGCCTGAAAGGACCGAGAAAATACCTCGTTCTCAGTTAATGGGGGAAATACCGAATTTTGCCGACTATCCTTCGGCCTAAAAAACGCAGGGAGTATTTTCCAAAGAGTCATCGACGATGTGCTGTTGAAAGAAATCGCCAAAATATGTTACGTCTACGTTGACGACGTTATCATCTTTTTCGAAAATGAAACGAGGCATGTCAAGCACATTAATAAAGTGCTTAAGCGCCTTCTCGATGCCAACATTAGGGTGGCACGGGAAAAGACAAAGTTCTTTAAAGAGAGCGTTGAATTTTTAGGATTCATTGTCACTAGAGGAGGAACAAAAACCGACCCAGAAAAAGTGAGGGCAATAAAAGAGTTCGCAGAACGAAAAAAAATCTGTTTAGCCTCAGGTCTTTCCTCGGCTTGGCGAGCTATTACAGGAGCTTTGTAAAAAATTGTACCTCTATTTTTTTTTTTTTTTTTTTTCGCGACTCCCGTTGCTTAACGTGCAACCCACCTCCAGCCCAACCGACCGAGGGGCGCTGCCGTCTATCGTACGGCTCGGAACACGGGGATAGTACCGAGTGGAATATTAATAAATAAATTAATTAAATATGAGCTAAGTGGTTTAGTAAGACGATTTTTATGTTAGTAGGAGAAGTACTGGATATAATGTTGTAGAGGGTATTGTAACTCGAACATAATACCCTAAATGGTTCATGAAGGGCAAAGTTCGAGCTGCAATGACTCAAGGATAAGGGAATATAGTTTCTAGTGGGTCTTGCGGGCACATTAATGTTTAAGCGACCTATTAGGGCTTGACTATCAATGTCCCCACTAATAAGATTGTTAATAAAAAGGTAAGTTTATTAGAATAGTCTGCTTTTATAGGAGGGAAGATGTAAGTTTGCATCCCAATTTTGGCCGCGAAGAGCAAATAAGAGAAAGCTTTTTTGAATTGATTCTATACGGTCTTGGTGGACCGCGTACTGGGGGTTCCAGACGCAAGATCCATACTCTAAGATCGGACGAACGAGAGAGACAAATAAAGTTTTGGTTACGTAAGGGTCATTAAAGTCTTTCGACCATCTTTTTATAAAACCTAACACACCTCTGGCTTTGTTAACCATGGAAAAAATGTGGTCGGAAAATGTAAGTTTGGCATCCAATAGGACACCTAAGTCGTCTACTAGCTTAATTCTATCTAGGGTTACACCACAAAGTGTATAAGTGGATATTAACGGCTTAGAGCGACTGAAGGTCATTACTTTACACTTAGAGCCGTTAAGATTTAATAAGTTTGCAGAGCACCAAAATTGAAAGTTGTTAAGGTCAGATTGTAGTTTTCTCTGGTAGCACGCATCATTATATGAATACAAAGTTTCACATCATCTGCGTACATCAAAATAAAAGAATTTGTTAAAGCGATTGGAAGGTCATTTATGAATAATGTGAAAAATATCGGACCTAAATGGCTTCCCTGAGGGACACCGGATGAAGCATAAATCGGACCAGACAAGACATCTTTAAATAAAACACGTTGCGTTCTACCAGTCAGATAACTTTCAACCCACTTAAGAAGATCGCATGGGAATCCGATTAAGTCAAGTTTATGAACTAAAAGTGAGTGATTTACAGAGTCAAATGCTTTACTAAAGTCAGTGTAGATGACATCTGTCTGAAGACTTTTTCGGAACCCAGTAATTACATAAGAGGTAAATTCAAGCAAGTTTGTAGTTGTAGACCGTCGAGCCATAAAACCATGTTGATATGGAGATATTATTGATCTACACTGGTGTTGCAAATGAGGCACAATAATTTTCTCAAAGAGTTTAGGAATTGCTGATAATTTAGAGATACCTCTATAATTACCAGCATCTTGTGTAAAGGAATGATGAAAGATTCCTTCCAAATAGGGGGAAACGTAGACGTTTCAAGCGAGAGGTTAAACAATTTGAGAAGAGGATTGCAAATGGAAGACGCGCAGTACCTAAGCACACAGCCGGGAACGCCGTCGGGGCCCGGAGAGTAGGTCGGCTTAATACTCTGAAGATCCTTAAGCATACCACTCTTAGATAGAAAAGATCGCGTGACGAGGTTCGATTGTGGAACAACGTAGACATAAGGCTGCCTAGCGGTTGTCGAAGGTGAATATGTGGTTTGAAAAAACTTGGCAAACATATCGGCTATTGCCTGATCAGTTCTCGCCGTTGAGTTTTCAAACGTTAGTGCTAAAGGAAACGTTTTAGGTTTACGCTTAGTCTTAACGAAATTATAAAACTGTTTCGGATCCTGTGTAAATTGGGTCCTACAACGAGCTAAATAATTTTTATAACACTGAGCGTTAAGCACGGTAAAATTTGACCGAGCAATTAAGTATTGAGAGTAACTAAGCGGAGTTCTAGTTTTTAAGTATTTCTTCTGAACCCTGAACTTTATATTTTTTAAGGTGCTTAAGCCCTTGGTATACCAAGGAGGGTTATCCGTTCTGGACGGGTACCTCATCGGAACACATATATCAATTGCTATTGCTAGACCTCTTACCGCCATCCTCAAAGGGGAAAACGGGACGATCAACAAGAATATGTCGAAAAAAGTAGCTGTCAGGTTTAATGAAAGCCAGCGGAATGCATTCGATCAACTTCCTAACATTTTGGCATCGGAAGATGTCATATTGACATACCCCGATTTTAAATTATCGTTTGATTTAATCACCGACGCCTCAGCGAGTGGAATAGGCGCGGTACTATCCTAAAATAAACGACCTAATACCATGATTTCACGCACGCTAAAGGACTCCGAACTGAACTACGCCACCAACGAAAGAGAATTTTTGTCGATAGTATGGGGAATAGGCAAACTCCAAAATTACCTATACGGTACCAGGAGGTACGGATCTTTACAGACCACCATTCTCTCACATATGCGGTATCCGACAAAAACAGGAACGCTAAGATTAAGGAATGGAATGCGTTTATTGATGAGAACTACACTGATCCCTTCATACGTTGGGGAAATGTTGCATATAGAAATTTTTTTCGACCGACAAAAAAATCTTCTTAACCTGCATTGACAAATTATCCAAATTCGCTATCGTTCAGCCCTTTGATTCTAGGGCAATAATATATGTACGAGCACGTATTCTCCAATTGGTAAATTTCTACCCCAATACCAAAACCATATACTGCGACAACGAGTACCCTGGCAAAAATTTCCAAATGCCTCAAAATTTAAAAAAAAAAAATTAAGGATACTGTGGAACTGATATTGCGCTCTACGGTAGAATACAATAGGTCGCTAGATTTGGTCACAGAGTTTAGGCCGGTGAAGGTCATACACGCCAGCAGCAATAAGATGAAGCTGGCAATTTAAGACAAAATTGACAAGGCACAATAGTCTAACCTAGACAGGGTTAACCCTTCAAGGCAGAACCGAGTCTTCAAAGTCGGTGAAAGACGCAAAACCAAAAGATTAGGGAACAAATGAACACAGCTTTATTCAGAAGAGCATGTAGAAGCAGATCTGGGAACATCTGTTCTCATTAGGGGGAGGGCGGTCCATAAGGTCAACATCAGATAGGCATTTAATCTGCCACATTCGCCCTTATACTAAAACTCAATATTTGTTATAATTCTCCCAGGCTTGCAATATATATATCATACTGCTGTACACCGCAAGCGCGCTAATCACCGACTTCTCGCATGCAAAATACATTGCATCGTATTATACGGGAATGTTTTAGTATGGAAACAGTATGGTCTGGTCAGGCCATAGAATGGCCCGAAGCCTCGATTTTTTGGGCTCAGTCCTTAAGGTCGTGGCGGGTGCACCCGACGCGGATGATCTTAGTAGAAGTAACACCAATAAAGCATCGCTTATCGAGGCTAACAATAGACAGGTTATCATTAACACAGAAATACAGAAACACATAAATGGGCTCACAGACACAGTGAATAAGATCCTCAAGGAGAAAAGGGACGGGTTTGTTGATTCAGGTCATTTGTTCGAAACACTCCTCCCCAGAAACAGAATGCTAATATCCGAAATCCAAAATTGTATGCTCACTATTACACTCGATAAATACAATATTATAAACCCTACTATTTTCGACCATAATGACCTAAAGGCTATCTTTGACGAACAGCTCACGGAGGTCCCCTTAGTTAGCCTTATGGATGTATCTAAGATTACAATTTTTCAATCCACTGTTTTTATCCATATCATAGTTCAGTATCCTAGAGTTAAACTTATTTGTAAAAAGGTCCTGCTCTTCCCTGTCGTACACTACCACACATCGTGGCGAAATGTGATGACGGAATCCTAGCAGTCTCCGATTGCGCTAGAGCTGAGCCAGGATATTGTACCGTTCTGGGCCGTGGCTTTGTCTCATTGGCTGACAGCGATCGTATGTCTTCTGCAAAATGTGAATGGTTAGCGGTAGGCCAAGGGCATACGGTCATGGATGAGCTTTTGTCAATTCTGAAGTTTAGTTCTTATTTGATGTTACGCCAGCTCCTATTCATGAAACTGCCTATTATACTGACTGGTATCGAAGGACAGTTACCCTTCCGCCGTAATCTCCCTATCTCAACAAAGGAGTAATACGACCACCTTTTGAGATCTACAGCGACAAGGGCCACCAGCGGCAGCAACCTTCCACCGACCCCCCGAAACGGATATCCAACCAGCCGGCTCTACCCCGGCCACGGAGGCCGTTTAAATAATTTATATTCTTGATCAGTATCAATAGCGAAGTCGATTAAGCCGTATCCATCTGTCCATATAAACGCTAAGATCTCAAGAACTATAAGAGATAAAGAGTTGCGATTTAGCAATCAGATTCTTGAGGTTTCTACGCAGCGCAAGTTTGCAACAGCATCCTGCCACTCTAACGCCCACAAGAAACTATTAGAGCTAAAAAGTTAAGATTAAGTACGTATAATATAGTTCGTACCATTACCATTTATTGCACAGGCATACAGGAATACGGAAAGTCTTAAAATGATTGGGTCTCTCTTAAGAGACTACATTCATGTAGGTATCTTTTCAAGTTACAGATTGCTTTGCATCTGCGTAGTTTTTAATTAGTACCTGTGATTCAAGGTTTGGTGAGTTTTTTTATGCTTTTTTTTATAAATTGGTGTACATAGCAATACAAAATTCATATTTTTTCATTACAGTTTCTATTTTTATTGCAGTTCAAATTTTTATAAAAAAGTTGTTCTTAAAATTCATTTTTTTGTTCTTTTTATTGTGCGATATAAAATACAAAACAATTTATATAATATTTTCAGTACATTTATTTATAAAACATGTACGATTCATTATAAAATTGAATTTTTTTTAACAGTTTTTATTTGTATTGCAATTTAACTTTTTATAAAAATTTCTTCTGAAATTCATTTACGTTTCTAGTTTTCTTTAATTTTTGTAACTTTTCTTAATTGACGGACGCATTTGCTTCGAAAAAATATGACCCCGAAGCGAAATGCAATTGGCCGATATACACCTCAAGCGCAAGCGATAAGGGTATTTCGAGCCTCAGAATCAGACGAGCAACGAGCATTAGGGCTAGAAAAATTCAAGTGCATGCCACTGGGACCCGATCGTCTGAATTACCTGAACGACGGTAAGTAAGGTTAGAAATATATGGGACATATGACCAACAGTAAGGTCGGCGAAAAAATGTTCGAACAAGGTTCAATCAGGATGGATAAAATGGACCAAGATGGATACAATTTTCACGTAATGCAGCGCACTCAAATTTAAGAGCGAAACGCCAGGGATGTGTTGCGCCAGTGGAAAAGTCAAACTGCCAGAATTACATTTCCCACCTGAACAATTCTCGTCGTTGCTTTCAGGCATAACACATTATTCAAAACATTTTTTGGCTATAAAATTAAAAGGTTCAGACGTACTGTTGCCACGTATCCCAATGATTCCGACGGTAATGACATTCGAATTCAAACGTACCAACAAAGCACATGGACAATCATTGCAAGTGTGTAGACTGAATTTGGAGAATCCATGCTTCTCACATGGGCAGTTCTATATGGCCTGCTCGCGCGTCGGAAAATTCTCGGATTCCTCCTCTGAAAAACAAGAAACATATTATTTCCCAAAGCACTTCAGTATATATTGAATAGAAACCTAAACGAAAAATATTTTATTTGTTTTATTTTGCCCGTGCAGGGAACATAAGCTTTAGAGGACTATGTCAAGCTTGAGAAGCGGACCGAGGCGGTCGCGCTAGAAACGTATAAATATACTTCATCAAAAATAGCGCACTATATTTTTGACTTACTTCCTTGCGTCCGTCTGTTTGTTTGTCAGGAACTATAAAAGATGCATATAAGTTTGGGATTAACCATGTAGAATCTTGAGATACCTGCACCTGCACCTTCTTCTGTCAAGCCCACAACTACAAAATTAGAAAGTTTGGATTAAACATGTAGGTTTTTGAGATGCCATAAATATTTTGGTTTGACCTTATACATATTTTTTGGCAATACCATTCTATATACAAAAATGTTTTAAATTTAACATTATTTCGTTTTTTATTACAAAATTAATGTTATAAGTCCTTACTTGGTCAGCTCATTTTTAAAACTTGCCCTCTGCAGTTCGAGTCAAGGATTGCACTAGTAACGGGTTCAAGATCTGGTTAAGATTTTGAAATTGGGTAAAGAAGTTACTGCTATCAGATAGTTTTCTTCTTGTGTTTTCATTACATTATGGAATCAGAAGTTTTAATATTTGACGTTTACTAAAATTTGTTTCTAACTTTAAAAATTTTATGCGCATTCCACTAAAATTCCATCAAATCTTCCTTGAGCTTGGGAAACCAGTTTTGTTAAGAGGTAAGGTAATAAAATAGTTTACTTTTGGAAGAAAAGTGATTGAATACTTAGATGAAATCTTTCGGGATATTAACCAGGGCTATTTATTTGATTTTTTACCTTGGCTGATTCCATTTTATACAACTCACATAAAAAAAATAATGCACTGGTCAACTACTAAACGAAAATTTATATTATATAAAATTGTCGATTGTCGAGAAAGTAACATAAATTTAGAGGAACCTGACAAAGATTTCACTGATGCTCTGCTAAAAAGTTTAAGAGAAGACCAGAATGTGTCTCGTAATACAATAATTTTTATGTTTGAAGACTTTATTGGAGGGCACACAGCAGTTGGGAATTTGATAATGTTGGTTTTGGCATACAAGTTAACAACCAACTCCCAGCTTAGGCTGAGCAGGCCAATTCTTATTCCCCTTGTTAATATTATATTGTTATTATTATTACACTTTCCTCTCATGCATGGTCCACCCTAAATTGGGTCCACCTTGTGGGCCCTAAGCTGAACCAGCGCATTGTACCGTTCCGAGCCGTGGCTCCGTTTCGTTGGCTGCCAGCGATCGTTTGACTTCTGCAAAATGTGAAGGTCAGCGTCTGCGCGGGCAGCCGGCTATGCATGAGCTTTTGTTAGTTCTTAGTTTTAGTTTCTTCAAAGTAGGTGAAAGAGTACGCCTACGCAAAACCAAAAGATTAGGGAACAAATTAACACAGCTTTATTCAGAAGAGCATGTAGAAGCAGATCTGGGAACATCTGTTCTCATTAGGGGGAGGGCGGTCCATAAGGTCAACATCAGATAGGCATTTAATCTGCCACATTCGCCCTTATACTAAAACTCAATATTTGTTATAATTCTCCCAGGCTTGCAATATATATATCATACTGCTGTACACCGCAAGCGCGCTAATCACCGACTTCTCGCATGCAAAATACATTGCATTGTATTAGACGGGAATGTTTTAGTATGGAAACAGTATGGTCTGGTCAGGCCATAGAATGGCCCGAAGCCTCGATTTTTTTGGCTTAGTCCTTAAGGTCGTGGCGGGTGCATCCGACGCGGATGATCTTAGTAGAAGTAACACCAATAAAGCATCGCTTATCGAGGCTAACAATAGACAGGTTATCATTAACACAGAAATACAGAAACACATAAATGGGCTCACAGACACAGTGAATAAGATCCTCAAGGAGAAAAGGGACGGGTTTGTTGACTCAGGTCATTTGTTCGAAACACTCCTCCCCAGAAACAGAATGCTAATATCCGAAATCCAAAATTGTATGCTCACTATTACACTCGATAAATACAATATTATAAACCCTACTATTTTCGACCATAATGACCTAAAGGCTATCTTTGACGAACAGCTCACGGAGGTGCCCTTAGTTAGCCTTATGGATGTATCTAAGATTACAATTTTTCAATCCACTGTTTTTATCCATATCATAGTTCAGTATCCTAGAGTTAAACTTATTTGTAAAAAGGTCCTGCTCTTCCCTGTCGTACACTACCACACATCTTGGCGAAATGTGATGACGGAATCCTAGCAGTCTCCGATTGCGCTAGAGCTGAGCCAGGATATTGTACCGTTCTGGGCCGTGGCTTTGTCTCATTGGCTGACAGCGATCGTATGTCTTCTGCAAAATGTGAATGGTTAGCGGTAGGCCAAGGGCATACGGTCATGGATGAGCTTTTGTCAATTCTGAAGTTTAGTTCTTATTTGATGTTACGCCAGCTCCTATTTATGAAACTGCCTATTATACTGACTGAGTCACTAGGCCAGCGGTATCGAAGGACAGTTACCCTTCCGCCGTAATCTCCCTATCTCAACAAAGGAGTAATACGACCACCTTTTGAGATCTACAGCGACAAGGGCCACCAGCGGCAGCAACCTTCCACCGACCCCCCGAAACGGATATCCAACCAGCCGGCTCTACACCGGCCACGGAGGCCGTTTAAATAATTTATATTCTTGATCAGTATCAATAGCGAAGTCGATTAAGCCGTATCCATCTGTCCATATAAACGCTAAGATCTCAAGAACTATAAGAGATAAAGAGTTGCGATTTAGCAATCAGATTCTTGAGGTTTCTACGCAGCGCAAGTTTGCAACAGCATCCTGCCACTCTAACGCCCACAAGAAACTATTAGAGCTAAAAAGTTAAGATTAAGTACGTATAACGTACTTAATTCGTACCATTACCATTTATTGCACAGGCATACAGGAATACGGAAAGTCTTAAAATGATTGGGTCTCTCTTAAGAGACTACATTCATGTAGGTATCTTTTCAAGTTACAGATTGCTTTGCATCTGCGTAGTTTTTAATTAGTACCTGTGATTCAAGGTTTGGTGAGTTTTTTATGCTTTTTTTTATAAATTGGTGTACATAGCAATACAAAATTCATATTTTTTCATTACAGTTTCTATTTTTATTGCAGTTCAAATTTTTATAAAAAAGTTGTTCTTAAAATTCATTTTTTTTGTTCTTTTTATTGTGCGATATAAAATACAAAACAATTTATATAATATTTTCAGTACATTTATTTATAAAACGTGTACGATTCATTATAAAATTGAATTTCTTTAACAGTTTTTATTTGTATTGCAATTTAACTTTTTAATTTTCTAGTTTTCTTTAATTTTTGTAACTCTTCTTAATTGACGGACGCATTTGCTTCGAAGAAATATGACCCCGAAGCGAAATGCAATTGGCCGATATACACCTCAAGCGCAAGCGAAAAGGGTATTTCGAGCCTCAGAATCAGACGAGCAACGAGCATTAGGGCTAGAAAAATTCAAGTGCATGCCGCTGGGACCCGATCGTCTGAATTACCTGAACGACGGTAAGTAAGGTTAGAAAGATATGGGACATATGACCAACAGTAAGGTCGGCGAAAAAATGTTCGAACAAGGTTCAATCAGGATGGATAAAATGGACCAAGATGGATACAATTTTCACGTAATGCAGCGCACTCAAATTTAAGAGCGAAACGCCAGGGATGTGTTGCGCCAGTGGAAAAGTCAAACTGCCAGAATCACATTTCCCACCTGAACAATTCTTATTCAAAACATTTTTTGACTATAAAATTAAAAGGTTAAGACGTAATGTTGCCACGTATCCCAATGATTCCGACGGTAATGACATTCGAATTCAAACGTACCAACAAAGCACAATGACAATCATTGCAAGTGTGTAGACTGAATTTGGAGAATCCATGCTTCTCACATGGGCAGTTCTATATGGCCTGCTCGCGCGTCGGAAAATTCTCGGATTCCTCCTCTGAAAAACAAGAAACGTATTATTTCCCAAAGCACTTCAGTATATATTGAATAGAAACCTAAACGAAAAATATTTTATTTGTTTTATTTTGCCCGTGGAGGGAACATAAGCTTTAGAGGACTATGTCAAGCTTGAGAAGCGGACCGAGGCGGTCGCGCTAGTAACGTATAAATATACTTCATCAAAAATAGCGCACTATATTTTTGACTTACTTCCTTGCGTCCGTCTGTTTGTTTGTCAGGAACTATAAAAGATGCATATAAGTTTGGGATTAACCATGTAGAATCTTGAGATACCTGCACAGCGCAATTCTTCTGTCAAGCCCACAACTACAAAATTAGAAAGTTTGGATTAAACATGTAGGTTTTTGAGATGCCATAAATATTTTGGTTTGACCTTATACATATTTTTTGGCAATACCATTCTATATACAAAAATGTTTTAAATTTAACATTATTTCGTTTTTTATTACAAAATTAATGTTATAAGTCCTTACTTGGTCAGCTCTTTTTTAAAACTTGCCCTCTGCAGTTCGAGTCAAGGATTGCACTAGTAACGGGTTCAAGATCTGGTTAAGATTTTGAAATTGGGTAAAGAAGTTACTGCTATCAGATAGTTTTCTTCTTGTGTTTTCATTACATTATGGAATCAGAAGTTTTAATATTTGAAGTTTACTAAAATTTGTTTCTAGCTTTAAAAATTGTATGCGCATTCCACTAAAATTCCATTAAATCTTCCTTGAGCTTGGGAAACCAGTTTTGTTAAGAGGTAAGGTAATAAAATAGTTTACTTTTGGAAGAAAAGTGATTGAATACTTAGATGAAATCTTTCGGGATATTAACCAGGGCTATTTATTTGATTTTTTACCTTGGCTGATTCCATTTTATACAACTCACATAAAAAAAATAATGCACTGGTCAACTACTAAACGAAAATTTATATTATATAAAATTGTCGATTGTCGAGAAAGTAACATAAATTTAGAGGAACCTGACAAAGATTTCACTGATGCTCTGCTAAAAAGTTTAAGAGAAGACCAGAATGTGTCTCGTAATACAATAATTTTTATGTTTGAAGACTTTATTGGAGGGCACACAGCAGTTGGGAATTTGATAATGTTGGTTTTGGCATACAAGTTAACAACCAACTCCCAGCTTAGGCTGAGCAGGCCAATTCTTATTCCCCTTGTTAATATTATATTGTTATTATTATTACACTTTCCTCTCATGCATGGTCCACCCTAAATTGGGTCCACCTTGTGGGCCCTAAGCTGAGCCAGCGCATTGTACCGTTCCGAGCCGTGGCTCCGTTTCGTTGGCTGCCAGCGATCGTTTGACTTCTGCAAAATGTGAAGGTCAGCGTCTGCGCGGCCAGCCGGCTATGCATGAGCTTTTGTTAGTTCTTAGTTTTAGTTTTAATGTGGATTTGAAATAGAGAGCACTGGCTCGATCATAAAACTCCGGCCTCAGCCGTTACATTTATTCTATTTGTTGAATTTGGTTATTGTGCCTTAAGGGCCATAACAACGGGGATAAGTATCTCCCACCGTAACCTTCGGACAAGGAAGGAGGTCGAAGCGACTACCCGACTCTTCGGTGGCTGCCATCCTGGAGCGCCACCAACACCTAACCAACCGGCTCTACCCCTGCCACGAGGCACCGCCAACCGGCACCAGTAGTTACGTAATTCGGACGAAGGAAGGATGTCGAAGCGACTACCCGACTCTTCAGTGGCTGCCATCCTTGGTGGTCACCAACACCTAACCAACCGGCTCTACCCCTGCCACGAGGGCACCGCCAGCCGGCACGGATATTAAATAACTGTCGCCCAACGGAGTAATATTATTACTAATATTCGAATTTCACCCCTGAAGTTGTACAATATGTAAGTAGCTGAGCGCCGACAATAGCCAAGGTCTACGCAACCACAAATACCAGTGCATACAATTCCCTATGCCCAGCATTAGGAATTTTTTACAGTAAATAAATAGTGACTCGATTTTCGATTTCTGATTCAGTTTTTTCTAAGTGCGTGGCCATAAATAAAAAATAACAATAAAAAAAACATATATCTCATATAACGCACATTGGTGCCAAGGCAGTCAACATTTGCACGAATTAATTATGCAAAGGAATATTTTATTTTTTTGTTAAGGTTGGTCTCTGTACGCATGCAGAGGTTGCCAGTCGTTTTTCTCCTTGTATTTTGCTACAATTTTTTTTCCACTGTGCTTGTATTTAATTTTTAACTAATGTTATCCAGTGTATCTGTGCTAATAATACACCCAGTCGAATTGACCTATGCTTGTTGTCACCGTTCTGTATTTTAATTTTGTTTTGGAGACAAATTAATCCAACATTTTTGTGTTTTAGGTGACGGTCCATTTGTTTTTTTTTCTCTTCGCCTTTTATATCACCAAGTGGCCCGCCGAAACCTTTTGTCTTGAGCCCCAATAATCAAATACCTCGTATCTACCCAGCGCTCTTTAACTGCCAATGAGTTGGGAGTATAGGGAAGTAAAGCAGGAAATTCATAGTGACGATAGCGACGATAGCGAAGAGGTAGGATTTCGCCACGAAGTTAGGGACATAGATCAACCAGAAATGAACGCAGAAATGGTCCAAGCGCTTGTCGCAAATGCGGTCAGCGCCGCTCTTGTCGAGCAGGAAGCACGCTTAAGAAACGATTTTGCCACAGAGTTAAGAGCGGTTAGAGCACAGGTTAGTGCGCTGTCAGTGCAAGCGCCGCAGGTGGAGGTCTACCAAAGAGTAGTACCGGACCCTGCAGTAAGATGCGATGTCAAGTTGGACATAGTAAAATCCCTGCCGACGTTCAATGGAAGCCACGACGAGTACGTTTCGTGGAGGCAGGCTGCATCAGATGCTTATGAAGTGTTCAAAAGATACGATGGCAGCGAGGCAAACTACGAGGCCGTTGTCATCATTAAAAACAAAATTTGCGGGCCCGCTCGGGCACTACGCACGTCCCACAACACAGTGCCAAATTTCGATGCAATTCTAGCCAGACTAGATTGCACATATGCGGACAAAACGTCCCTAAGAGTGCTACGGCAAAATTTAGAAATGGTTCGACAAGGAGATTCCGACCTTATGGCATACTATGACGAAGTCGAGAGGAAACTCACGCTCGTCACTAACAAAATAGTCATGTCACATAACATGGACACAGCAGCAATCCTGAATAAGGAGGTTAGGGATGATGCCCTTCATGCATTCATTGCAGGGCTTAAGAGGCCACTCAAGACACTCGTGCTACCAGCACAACCCAAAGACCTTCCATCTGCACTGGCATTAGCGCGGGAAGCCGAGAACAGCATTGAAAGAAGTGCGTTCGCGGCAACCTACACGAAAGCTATAGAAGACAAGTCCCATTTTAATGAGGGCAATAGGCGCAATAATAAGGGTCAGGGAAAGCAGTGGAGAGGTGAGGATAAGAATCCGCACTTTGTTCCTAAGCAGAACCAAAGTAAGCCTCATGAGGACAATCGCTGGCCGAAGCGCAGGGATCCCGAGTCCTTAGACCACAATACGGTTCAGCCGATGGAGGTAGACCCCTCAACGGCTAAGTTCAGACAGGGAACAAACTGGGGAAAGCCTCAAAGTAACAACAATTACAAAAGGCAGAACTCGTCCCAGCGGCAATCGGGCCAAAGACGCCAACGCGTCAACAATTTAGCCCAACTCCAACAGGAACTAACAGATTTTAAAACCAAAGCCGAGGCTGAGGTCGCCACCATTGAGGAAGATAGCGACACGGCCGAGTTTAACGACCTCCTACATTTTTTAGGGAGCGTTCCCGACTGCCGTTCGTCGAGCGACAGTTGGCTGGCAGAACACTAAAAGTTCTCATCGACACTGGGGCGGCAAAAAATTACGTAAAGCCCGTAAAGGAGCTAAGAAACGTAATGCCGGTTGAAACCCCCTTTACAGTGAGCTCTATTCACGGCTCCAGTGATGTCAAAAGAAGTGTATAATGCGCATTTTTGGACTACACGTCCCATTTTTCCTCTTGGATACATTGAGCACGTTTGATGCTATTATAGGCTTCGATTCGCTAACGCGAGCAGGAGTAGCATTGGACCTAGGCAACAGCGTAATAAAATATGCAAACGTCACTGAGAAGCTCAAAATTTTTGACTGTCAGAATGTCAGCTTCACAACATATTGGTACCAGGTTCGGCTAAAGCCGACTTCAAAAAAATTATTCTGAAAAGGATCAAGGTGTTTTCGACCTCTAACGAGGCGCTCACCTTCAACACATCGGTCGTCGCTACTATTCGAACTACGAGTGACGAACCTATCTACTCCAATTTATACCCCTACCCTATGGGGGCAGCAGACTTTGTAAACAATGAAATAAAAGAGCTGCTGCAAAATGGCATAATCAGGCCGTCCAGATCCCCATACAATAGCCCTACTTGGGTGGTTGACAAAAAAGGGACCGATGACAACGGCAGCAAGAAGAAGCGATTAGTTCTCGACTACAGGAAGCTGAACGAGCGAACAATCGCCGACCGCTACCCCATGCCGAGCATACCCATGATTCTAGCGAACTTGGGGAAAGCCAAATTCTTTACCACCCTAGACCTGAAGTCAGGGTACCATCAAATATACCTGGCTGAAAAGGACCGAGAGAAGACCTCGTTCTCAGTTAATGGGGGGAAATACGAATTCTGCCGATTACCCTTCGGCCTAAAAAATGCAGGGAGCATTTTCCAAAGAGCCATCGACGATGTGCTGCGGGAAGAAATCGGCAAAATATGCTACGTCTACGTCGACGACGTAATCATCTTTTCCGAGAATGAGACGGAACATGTCAAGCATATTGACACGGTGCTTAAGCGCCTACTCGGTGCCAACATG
Source organism: Drosophila eugracilis (assembly GCF_018153835.1). Classification (NCBI taxonomy): domain Eukaryota; kingdom Metazoa; phylum Arthropoda; class Insecta; order Diptera; family Drosophilidae; genus Drosophila; species Drosophila eugracilis. The sequence goes on from NW_024572545.1 coordinate 83,545, forward strand.
AGGGTGGCGCGGGAAAAAACTAAGTTCTTTAAAGAAAGCGTTGAGTTCCTAGGGTTCATTGTCACCAGAGGAGGAACAAGAACAGACCCAGAAAAAGTTAGAGCAATAAAAGAGTTCCCAGAACCAAAAAATTTGTTTAGCCTCAGGTCCTTCCTAGGCCTGGCGAGCTATTACAGGAGCTTTGTAAAAAACTTTGCTTGCATTGCTAGACCTCTGACCGCCATCCTCAAAGGGGAAAACGGGACGGTCAGCAAGAATATGTCGAAAAAAGTAGCTGTCAGGTTTAATGAAACCCAGCGAAATGCATTCGACCACCTTCGTAACATTTTGGCATCGGAAGACGTCATTTTGACATACCCTGATTTTAAATTACCGTTTGACTTAACCACCGACGCCTCAGCGAGCGGAATAGGCGCGGTACTATCCCAAAATAAAATACCTATTACCATGATTTCACGCACGCTAAAAGACTGCGAGTTGAACTACGCCACCAACGAAAGAGAATTGTTGGCGATAGTCTGGGCAATAGGCAAACTCCAAAATTACCTATACGGTAACAATGAGGTACGGATCTTTACAGACCACCAGCCTCTCACATATGCGGTATCCGACAAAAACACCAACGCTAAGATCAAGCGATGGAAAGTGTTCATTGATGAGAACAACGGGAAAGTGTTTTACACACCCGGAAAACAAAACCTGGTAGCTGACGCACTATCGAGGCAACCCCTGAATTACACAGAGGCTGAGGCCCAGTCTGACGCGGCTACGGTGCATAGTGAGCTTTCGCTCTCATACACCATAGAGACCACAGACAAACCTCTGAACTGTTTTAGAAACCAAATTATTTTGGAGGAAGCAGGCCAACCGCTTCGGCGGGATTTCATAGTCTTCGGAAATAGAACTCGCCATATCATTAATTTTAATAACAAGGACTCGCTCGTTGAATCCGTTAAGGAGATAGTTAACGCCAACGTTGTGAACGCAATTCATTGTGATTTCCCTACCCTGGCTCGCATTCAACATGCCTTGAGGCAGGAATTTCCTGCGACAAAGTTCTGGCATTGTAAAACCTTTGTCAGTGACATAACCAACGCTAATGAACAGTTGGAGATCACTAACACAGAGCACAATCGCGCCCATAGGGCTGCCCAGGAGAACGCAAAACAAATTCTCCGGGATTATTACTTCCCGAACATGTTCAAATTAGCTAGCGAAGTGGTCGCGAATTGCAAAGTCGGCAATAAGGCCACATACGATCGCCATCCCAAGAAACAAGAATTAGGAATTACGCCTATCCCATCATACGTTGGGGAATTGTTGCATATCGACATTTTTTCGACCGACAAAAAAATCTTCTTAACTTGCATTGATAAATTTTCCAAATTCGCTGTCATACAGCCCTTAGCTTCTAGGGCAATAATAGATGTACGAGCACCCATTCTCCAACTGGTAAATTTGTATCCTAACACCAAGACCATATACTGCGACAATGAGGCCTCATTTAACTCTGAGACAATCACATCATTGCTGCAAAACCAATACAGCATCGATGTTGTCAATGCGCCACCGCTACACAGTAGCTCCAACGGACAAGTGGAGAGATTTCACAGTACCCTGGCGGAAATTGCCAGATGCCTCAAGCTTGATAAAAAAATTGAGGATACTGTGGAACTAATATTGAGGTCTACTATAGAGTACAACAGGTCGCTACATTCGGTTACAGAGTTTAGACCGGTGGAGGTCATCCACGCCAGCAGCGATGAGATGAAACTGGCAATTAAAGCCAGGATTGACAAGGCACAACAATCTAACCTAGACAGGGTTAATCCTTCAAGGCAGAAACGAGTCTTCGAAGTCGGTGAAAGAGTGCACTTACGCAACAACAAAAGGTTAGGGAACAAATTAACACCGCTTTATTTAGAAGAGCGTGTAGAAGCAGATCTGGGAACATCTGTTCTCATTAGGGGGAGGTTGGTCCACAAGGACAACATTAGATAGGCACTTCATCTGCCACAGTCGCCCTTATATTAAAACCCAATCTTTGCTTTAATTTCCACATGAGGAAGCTGCTGGAAGTGGACATTGAGCATGCCCAGAACGTTCTGGAGGAACTTAAGATACACCATAGAATGGCCAGGAGCCTTGATTTTTTGAGGTCAGTCCTTAAGGTCGTGGCGGGTACACCCGGCGCGGATGATCTAAATAGAGTTACCGAGGCTAATAATAGACAGGTTATGATTAGCACTGAGACACAGAAACACATCAATCTACTCACAAACACAGTAAACAAGATCCTCAGGGAGGAAAAGGACGGGCTTGTTGATTCAGGCCATTTGTTCGAAACACTACTAGCCAGAAATAGAATGTTAATATCTGAAATCCAAAATTGTATGTTCACTATCACGCTTGCTAAAAATAATATCATCAATCCTACTATTTCCAATCATAATGACCTAAAGGCTATTTTCGACGAACAGCTTACGGAGGTCCCGATAGTTAGCCTTATGGATGTATCTAGATTAAGATTTTTCAAAGTAATGTTCTTATCCACGTTATAGTCCAGTATCCTAGAGTTAAGCGTATTTGTAAAAAAGTCCTGCTCTGCCCTGTCGCACTCTACCATACTATGCTACAAATAGAAGACAACGGCGATGACGGAATCCTAGCAGTCTCCGATTGCGCTCCTACCAACTTGGCCACATTTTGCAAAAAGGAGTCACACGACACCCGCGCCAGGCAGTTACATGCAGGCGGGGCGGCTACGTGCCGGACGCGGCCCAGCAATCTGGAACCCCTTACAATTGGGGACGATGGAGTAAATGTATTTGAACCTCAACTCCTCCGTGAATAAGAGCCGAGTATTGCGGTCTCCCCCTTAATTAACATTACGGGACACGATCACATATTGAGTCTGCCAATGTTACAGCGGATGAACAAGCATAACCTGCGTTTAATGCAGGAGCTTAGAGATGACGTGTCGGCTGGAGGTTCCCCGAGGATTTGGTGCGCCGCAGGAGTCGCCGTCAGCCTCGCACTATGCGGCTTGGTCCTGCTCCAACAACACTGCAGGCGCAAACGAGAGGCAGCCCAGCTACAAAGGTCCATCGACGAATTGGCTGTCACCGAGGACGGCGTCCAATTTAAGGGGGGAGTAGTTAACAACCAACTCCCAGCTTAGGCTGAGCAGGCCAATTCTTATTCCCCTTGTTAATATTATATTGTTATTATTGTTACACTTTCCTCTCATGCATGGTCCACCCTAAATTGGGTCCACCTTGTGGGCCCTAAGCTGAGCCAGCGCATTGTACCGTTCCGAGCCGTGGCTCCGTTTCGTTGGCTGACAGCGATCGTTTGACTTCTGCAAAATGTGAAGGTCAGCGTCTGCGCGGCCAGCCGGCTATGCATGAGCTTTTGTTAGTTCTTAGTTTTAGTTTTAATGTGGATTTGAAATAGAGAGCACTGGCTCGATCGTAAAACTCCGGCCTCAGCCGTTACATTTATTCTATTTGTTGAATTTGGTTATTGTGCCTTAAGGGCCATAACAACGGGGATAAGTATCTCCCACCGTAACCTTCGGACAAGGAAGGAGGTCGAAGCGACTACCCGACTCTTCGGTGGCTGCCATCCTGGAGCGCCACCAACACCTAACCAACCGGCTCTACCCCTGCCACGAGGCACCGCCAACCGGCACCAGTAGTTACGTAATTCGGACGAAGGAAGGAAGTCGAAGCGACTACCCGACTCTTCAGTGGCTGCCATCCTTGGTGGTCACCAACACCTAACCAACCGGCTCTACCCCTGCCACGAGGGCACCGCCAGCCGGCACGGATATTAAATAACTTACATAGCTAAAAATCCTATAATTGGTGAGCTTATAATGCAGGAGGTAGATTTTGTTTCGAATTATGGAGTAAGGAGTATTAGTCTTTATGATATGAATAAAATGCCATATATCATGGCGGTAATTTTAGAGGTTCTACGACATTCATCATCTCCTATTGTTCCTCATGTAGCAATGGAAGACACAGGTATACCGGGATTCGGTGTTACCAAGGAGACAATCGTTTTTATAAATAATTTTGTATTAAATATAAGCGAAAATAACTGGAAATATCCTGCTCAATTTGAGCCGAAGCGGTTTCTAGATATAAAGCATACAGATGACAGAACCAATATCTTGGTGGGACCAGACTCCAGTGCTCAATAAGTTAGGCAAAATTACAAAAAAAAATTACAACAATGGTTTTCAGCTTAAGAAATGTATTCCACTTTTCTTACCGTTCAGTGTCGGTAAGCGCACATGTCTTGGAAAAAATCTGATTCGAGGGTTCGGATTTCATTTACTTGTCTATATTATAAAAAATTACAATGTGAATAGTGCGGACTTTTCAAAAATTAAATTACAAAAATCCAGTGTGCCAAAAAAATGTTTTCAACTATTATTGCGCCCTAATAAATAAATAGTATATTATATATGTCGGCGGCAAGGGTATGTTTTCCATCTTGATGCTTTTATTGATTTTCGCAGCTGCACAGTGAGTTCCGTTTGGTTCGAATACCCAAGCTCAACTGACTCTTGCATATGCGCTCACGTCATAAACTCACTCAAGTCGACCGTATACAGCCATCTCTGTCTTACTCAAGACTCTTGGTATCTTACCATCGAACCTCACTCAGCAGCAGAGCGTCTCCGCCTCTGCCACCGTGCATTCTCTCAATATCAACGAGTAAAGCAGAAGCAGGGGAATCCCCCGAATTTCCAAATTACCAGAATGCTACATTTACTGGGAATCACACTGCGACACTGCCTTCCTGACCTTCTTAATCAATACGTGATCGCCTAAACTATGTTTAATAATTTTCGCCTTATTACTTTCAAACCTGCGCTTATCATATCGTGCGCCGTCTTCCATATTTTGTTTGGCTTGTTTTCTTAGATTTCCTCTGTCTATTTTGTCATCAACTTTTTCATCTATTGGTAGTAAGCCAAAAGGTCTAGCTTCCTTACCAATTAACAATTCTAATGGGCTAAACTTAGTTACTCTATTCGCCGTACAATTCATTGCCAATTGCACCTCGGCCAACGCATCCTGCCACGATCTCTGACCGGTTTCCACAGCCGTCAACATACTTTTGAGTGTACTCATTACTCGCTCGACCTGACCATTGGCCCTACTCGCACCGGTGGCAATTAAATGCAAATTAATTTTTTGAGAGGAACAAAACTCACGAAAATCTGAACTTGCAAAACAACGACCTTGATCCGCTATAATTCGGGTAGGCAAGCTAAATAAGGAAACAACTGATCATACGGCCTTAACACAACTTTCCGTATCTATTTTTAAAGTGTGGTAAAAATAAACAAATTTTGTAAATGCGTCTATTAAGACAATAACGTATTCTTTTAAGTCATTTTTACCACTCAATTTTCCTGTTATGTCAATATGTACCATGTGTCACGGTATATCTATTTTGGAAATAGAATGTAACTCTGCCTGCACTTTACCTACGGGTGGCTTCGATAGCTTACAAGTGATACAGTTCTCTACGAACCGACGCACATGTTTTCAAACCAATAATAGCTATAAACCTTATCTAATGTCTTTTCCCATCCCAAATGCATTATTGATTCGTGGACATGATTGATAATTGCCCATCTAAATGACCTTGGAATTACCGGTAGACATTTAGTTTTACCATTTCGCAGTATTTTCCTATGCAAAATACATTTTTGTAATTCATAGGTTTTATCTAAATTATCTGGCAATTCAATATTTCTTAATTTAGTTTATATATCTAAAATCTCACTATCACGCTATTGCTCCGAAATTAACCAGTTGTCGGTTACCTCAGTCAAATTTATTCGTTTCTCAGGTATTTTATTCTGAACACTATTTTCCTCAGGTATTTTATTTTGATCATTATTTTTCTCAGGCACTGGATTCCGAGATAGACAATCTACGTGCGCCATTCGCCTTTCTGTACTCTAAGCCAAAGTCAAACGATTGCAAAAATGCCCACCACCTATGTACCCTCGGCGTTAAGTCGAGTTTTGTACGACTAGCCTTCAAAGAATTGCGGTCTGTATATACGACAAATTTACGTCCCTGCAAGTAATGGTGGAAATGTCGGATACTGTTAACTACCGCTAGCGTCTCTAATTCATAAGAATGATATTTTGACTCGGCAGGAGACGTGCATTTACTAAAATACTCAATGACATGGGGTTTGTTATCATTTTTGTGCAATAGTATAGCTCCATAGCCAATTGAACTGGCGTCAGTGTGCAACTCAATTGCGTACTGCGGGTCGAATATGATCAAAACGGGTGCCTGTGTCAACACAGATATGATTTTAGCTCGTATTTGCTCGTGGTCTTGTTGCCAAGTGAAAGTTGCAATTTTCTTTGACGTTAGGTGATACAAAGGCTTAAGCGTCTCCGAAAATTTTGGAACGAACTGTCTGAAATATGAAGCTAATCCAATAAATTGTCGTAACTGCGACACAGATTGTGGAGGCGGTAAATCAATCAATGCTTTTATCTTACGTGCGTTTGGCCTAATTTTCCCGTTGCTTATTTCGAACCCCAGATACTCTATACGAGTTTTAAGGAAGGAGCACTTAGTTACATTAAACGAAAATCCGGCATTACTTAATGTTTCGAGTACAGTATGCAACCGTTCCAACGCCTCTTCTTTGGTTTCGGCTATAACCAACACATCATCAATATAAACGGTAGCATATATGTGTGCTAGAGTTCCTAATGCTCTTATTATGGCCCTCTGAAACACAGAAGGTGCATTTTTCAAGCCAAAAGGCATGGTCAAAAACTCGTACTGCCCTTCTGGCGTTACAAACGCAGTTCGCTCTATTGAATTTTCATGTACTGGAATTTGATGGAAACCACTGGCCATATCTAAACACGAAAAATATTTGGCACCGCGAAGCCTGGCAATCTGGTCTGCGATAAGAGGCAACGGATACCTATCAGCAACAGTATTCTCATTTAATATCCTATAGTCCACACATAGACGATCAGTGCCGTTTTTCTTCTTTACCAACATCATAGGGCTGGCGAAAGGTGAGCAACTTGGACGAATAATATTTGCTTTCAATAATTCATCAATTTTACAGCGCACATGGTTTTTTTCTTCCTCGCTTAGCCTGTAAGGACGTCGTTGCACTATCTTTAGTGGATCTATTAAATTAATTTCTAACTGCCCTGTCGAGACTCGAGTTTTTGAAATACCGCTGATAAACCAATCAGAGTAACACTTTAGGATATTTGTAAAGGCCATTTTATCGGATTCGACTAAATCAATATCAGCATTTATAATATCTCTGTAATCAGTTACAGTCAAAACATCTACCCTTTTTGTTTTATAAATTTGGAATTTGTCGGCGTCTATTTTTACTCCAAAGCCCTGGCTAAGGATTTCACGACCAACCAACACATCGTATTTCATATACTTATCCATTATTACGTGTAACAAAATATCAAAGCAGTGTTGTTCAATATTTATATTATATAATACTTGCTGAGTACTACAAAAGGCATCATTACTTATACCGTTAAGTTTTACAATGTTATTTATTCTTTTTCCCTTAAATTTACCCACGGCGCTTTCCTTCACTAAAGAGCATTCAGCACCCGAATCAAAGCAAAATGGAATAGACTCACCGGATGCCCTTATTATTCCAGACGGTGGAGCTACTGTGCTGATATCTACCCGCTTCTCATACGTTCGGCACACTTAAAGCACTTAACACTTGAGCGATCCTTCGGTCCAGTCATGTTGCTGCCGCTGTGGATTTTGCCTTTGCTCTGGGCCTTCTCCAAGCGAGCACGACATTCGGCGTATTTATGGCCAGCCTTTCCACAATAATTGCATTTCATCGGTGTCGGAAACTTGAACTTCATGCGCTCCGAGCCTGTTGAATCGTCGTCCATACTGTGCTTTTTGAAAGAGTGTGCGTGTAACTGTGGTTGTAGCTCATTGCCAGTTTTCACGTTGTTTGTAAAAACCCAGCGCGTCAACTTGCTGTCTATTTGCGCCATGTGAGCTAGAGTCACGGATACCGCTATTTCTTCCAAATACTTGGTTTTCCATTTTGACATAAGTAGCGTCACAATACGGCTGCCGTATTCGGCGAAGCCCTCCTCCGGCTTTGGTCGACCATTCAGAACATTTAATAGCATGGAGGCAGAAGTCTCAATTCCAACAAAGCGTTATATAAACAGCTCCTTGAACTTCGCCCTAATGATGCCGGCAAAGCAAATTTGGGAAAGCCACTGTGATGCGCAGCCTTCTAGTGCCTTGCTTAGGGCGATCACCAGGTTGCTACCCTCGAGCACGTTATCCGCAAAAATTAGATCAACTGTTGAACACCAAAAGGAAACATCCGCTCCAGCGATGTCAGGATTGAATTTTGGAAGAGTCACATATGACGCTTTTCCATCGGCTGGCGGTGCCCTTGTTGTCTGTATGTTTTTGATGATTTCCAGTAGGTTGCGGTTTTGTAGCTCCAACGCTGACAAATACGGATCGGTGGGATGAGCAGTAGGCAAAGCAGATCCCACTTCTGATGTCGGCGGCAAGGGTATGTTTTCCATCTTGATGCATTAATTGATTTTCGCAGCTGCACAGCGAGTTCCGTTTGGTTCGAATACCCAAGCTCAACTGACTCTTGCATACGCGCTCGCGTCATAAACTCACTCAAGTCGAGCGTATACAGCCATCTCTATCTTACTCAAGACTCTTGGTACCTTACCATCGAACCTCACTCAGCAGCAGAGCGTCTCTGCCTCTGCTGACGTGCATTCGCTCAATATCAACAAGTAAAGCAGAAGCAGGGAATTCCCCGAATTCCCAAATTACCAGAATGCTACATTTACTGGGAATCACACTGCGACGTATATTATATTTTGTAACCCAACTAAAAAACCATTTATATTCCACTCATAAAATTCTGCTTATGTAGTCTAGTGCTTAAGTTTAACTTAGTTCTTATAAGCATTTTTAATGACATTTAGAAGACTGAGCCAATAAATGGAATATGAATATAATAAAATAGTTAAATGTGTAAATCATTTTAAGTTTGACATTAAAATTTGTTAATATGTAACATTATTAAATAAAATTCACGGCCCTGGACTCACAAAATTTCAGCTTAGCCCACACAATCTTAACGATGTGTCTGGATCTCAGTTATTCTTCTGACGGCATAGAATCGTGATTTATTGGGTCAGACGAGAAAAATATTAATGTGCCCAGAATAGATACCCGCGCAACTGACTTGAAGACTGTTCCTTATTTAATTCTTTTCCCCCACCTTTCCTATTTTAGTTAATGTGTCTGCGCAACCTTTACTTAGATCTGATAAGCATTTTACAACAATTTAGAAGACTGAACCAATAAATGGAATATGAAAATTGATAAAAGGAATAAATGTGTATATCTTAATTAGTTTATCATTCAATTTTTTAAATATGTAACTTTCAAAAAAAAAAAAACTATGGCACTGAGCCCACCCAACTTTACTTTATGTGACAAGCACCAAAATGACTTTAACAGGCTCAATTCTACTAAAATAAGTATTATAAATAATTTTATATTACTTACATGCCACGAAGAAAGTCTAACATTTTTTAAAGATCTCGTTAATAGGTAGTTAGGCACAGTTTAAAAAATTCTCCATCCCAACCCCAATAATAAGGTGTGAGCTCTAGAAAAATTACACATACACAACATATACATTATCTGCTTTATTGGGTATACAAATTTATTTTATTGATTGTTCGAAGCAGTAGTAACAAAGTTGTTAAGTTTTCAAATGTAATTGGCTATTGTTTGGTTTGATACATTCTTGAAACCAAAAGGTATCCAAAAAGTTGGTTTCGGAGAGTTCTATTATATTCGCCTAGTTTTGTAATCAGAGCGATCGAAACGCCATAGCCTTATAGCAAGCCTTTCTGTAAGTTAAAGGGTAATAGTTGTTCGAACCCTTCCCTAGCAGTTATTGGGTCACCCTAGAATGGAGCTTAGACTTCGAGTACCTGCGCTCCCACAATCTGGGCTCTCCGTAGGTGCGCCGTCGGCTTGCCGACATGCAGAAGAGTTTTAGCATGGCCTGCGCTGCTGGCTAGGAGACAATGCTTAGATTGTTTTGGCTCTTAGTTTTATTCTTCTTGGGTATCCCAATAAACAGCAGTCGCTCGAGGAAAGCTACTCCGGCGGAAGCCGTTATTTTTCTTTTTGGATTAGTGTGCCTTAAGGGCCACTAACTGACGCCCTACACCTACGTCACCTGCGAAGGCGCCGCGTCAAGGTGCGCCCGCCGCTGACCAAGAATACATCTGCACCTGGCAAGGATCGGCCAGGAGACCGCGTGCGACGCAGGCCCCGCAAGCCCCATGACATAACTCACCGGACCTTGACACCCCGGCACCACGGCGACATTAACGGCAGCGTGGGACTCCCGTTATGTCCTTACCTAATTGACACCCAACTGTAAAAAGAATCCATGACCCCAAGAAGAAAATGTAAGTGGGCTATTGTTTAAGTGTTGGGTAAGTGTTCCGATTAAATACAGCCTCAAAAAAAAAGAATAATTTTGCATAAATATTAAATATCAATTGTGACCGGTGCGTGTGGCCTAGAATAAAGGCATATTAAAAATGAATAAAGATTAAATTAAATTTTTGGAGTTTTAAATGAATATTTAAATGAAAATGTTTGATGTAAAATTTTTTTCAAGTGAAAGAACTATTTGAATATTAATTCTTCTAAATAAAATATTTTTATATATAATATTATATTTTATTTGTTGTTGCCAAGATAATTTTAGTCGAATTAGAATATTCGGCCTTTCAGTGAATGTGAAGTGTCAACCACCTAGTGCCAAGAGCCATCTTTTTGTGGCAACACCGCCCCACTACAACATTTTGGTCCTTCGAGCCGGATCTTCTGGATATTTGGGATATTATGAATACCTATTCTACCAGCAGTTCCCGGCAATGTTCCGCTAAAAGATAAGTACGAAATTTTTTTCCGTCTCCTTCTCTCTGCCGGTCTTCAGCCGTGTTCCGAACATTAAATTTCGTTCACACTGCTGCAAGATTTTGTTTTCCTTCCGTGTCAACTCCAAGTCCGAGTTTTCCGACACAACGGAAGTGTGAGATTTTCTGCTCTTCTTCGTCTTCAAATTCTGCCAATTTTTCCATCCGACTCCGATTTGTGTGCCGCCATATTCCTCGCCGTTTTCGGCCTCTCCGTTATTTGATATTCCGCTATTCGCTTGCCAACGGTTGAGGCCTATGTGCATACATATAATATACACATACAACCATACATTTTCTTTTTTTTGGTGCAATTAATACGCGAAAAAATTGACCAAGTGAACAGTGAAATTGTGTGGTGACAAAAATAAGACATAATTAATATTGGCCAGCCGGTGTGATTTATTTCCAAAAATTCCTAAATTCATTTGACAGTCCGCCGCTGGCGTAATATTTTTTCCCAGTGTTTTTTTTACACCACACAGCTTTCTGTTCCTCCATTTATACAGTCTACAGTCCACTGTGCCAACCTAGGCCTCACGTGCATACATATACTTACATATATACATACTTTGTGAAATTGTGTGGTGACAAAAATAAGGCATAATTAATATTGGCCAACCGGTGTGATTTATTTCCAAAAATTCCTAAATTCATTTAACAGTCCGCCGCTGGCGTAATATTTTTTTCCCAATCAGTGTTTTTTTTTACACCACACAGCTTTCTGTTCCTCCATTTATACAGTCCACTGTGCCAACCTAGGCCTCACGTGCATACATATACTTACATATATACATACTTGCATGCATGCCATATATTTTCTGCCTCCAATTTCAGGAAATAAATACATGACAAAATTAAACTGAAAAAAAATCTGTTTAAAAAAAAAAACGCCATTTCACTACAAATCCGTGATTGGGTCGCCTAAGTTCTCAACCTCGCCGCCTCAGTAGCCGTGTTGTGTTTTTTTTTTTGGTGCTGTTTTTTTCCCTTTGGGGTGAATTACGAACGGTACTTGTCCATTCTCCATCAGGCTCCGCATCAGGCAACATCCGCTTACAATCTTAACAAACCTCGTCTACTTCTGGGTTGTTCTTTTTGGTTCCTGAAGTTTTGTTTTTACATTCGATTTGTGCCGCACACGATCTTCCTTTCGACATCGGCGCCGCTAGTGCCCACTAGTCCCTTGTGATCGCAATCCATCCGCGATCTCACCGTTCTCATCACTTTAGTGTGACCAGCCACCGCTTCGAACGAGGCCCCTATTGCGCAAGTCAGTCGACAAGCGCTGACCAGCGAATTGATTTTTGAGAATGCCCACGGAGGACGACAAAAATCCGCGTCCGATCCCAGCCATCAGTTTGGACAGATCTCAATCCGCATTTCCGCGGACGCCTCTTTTGAAGCCTAAGGCGACCAGGGCCATTCCAAGGGCAAAGAGTGACGAAAACGTCAATACAATCCCCGATCCTTCACAGAGGCAGACTCGCTCCGTTGTAAAAATGACTCAAAGTGCGGTCGAAGTGGCGCTGAAAAAGTTCATCGCTACAACAGATCGAATTAGCCAATTTGAGGCCAACATCAATACCCCGGGCGCCCCAGAAACGGAAATAGGTTCCCAATACAAGTGCGAAGTCCATCGAGACCAAATTCGGGCACTCTGGGAGAGGGGGAAGATGTGCTATGAGAGCTTCTCCGATTTGCTAGCCGTGTCCGACGACCATTCGGCCACCTCAGCAGTGCTGGAATCGAAGTACAGCTACTTTTACTCCGTATATTCGAGGTGTATTGCCCAGCTTCGGGAGAAAATTGCCTCCCAATCCACTCAGGCTTCCGTCAATGTCCACACGCCCGCGTCTACAGGTTGTCGGTTACCTCCAGTGGATACCGAGGTCTTTGCGGGTGATTACCTTCTATGGCCCACCTTTAGAGACTTGTTTACGGCCATTTACATCCAAAACTCGAGGCTCTCCCCGTTGAGAAGTTGTTCCCCTTGCTGTCCAAAACAAGTGGTGACGCACATGCCATTGTTGCTAAGGCTCCGCTTACCCATGAGGGGCTTGTCGCAGCGTGGCAAAGCCTCACACACCGTTTTGAGAACCGGCGGCTGTTAGTCAATAGCCAGTTGAAGATCCTTTTCAACCTCCAGGCTATTTCTCAAGAGTCCGGGGTCGCGCTGAGGGAACTGCAAGCCACCATTCAGAGTTGTCTGGAATTGTCTCCTGGTTTTTATGATTTCCTCGAAGCTCCCCAAGGTCACACTTTCTATGTGGGAGCAATCCGTACATAAAAAGGCCGAAATTCGAACATGGAAGGAATAAGATAACTTCCTGACAGAGCGCCATCGCACTCTGGAGGCCATCGACGACGTCAGGCCTAGTGGCTCCGAGCAATCTCCGCCAAGGTCGGGACTTCCTACTGCCCCTGCACGGAGGCTCAATTCGTACGAGACTCGAGTGGTTCCGGGCCAAAAGGGATGCGATCTCTGTTCGAGGGAGAACCACCCTATCCGCTTATGTCCGCGTTTCCTAGAAATGAACGTGGACGGGCGCTCCGACTACATTAAGAGGAAGCAGTTATCCTTGAACTGTTTTGCCCGAGGGCACCAGCAGCGAGACTGCACGAGCGCCCATACCTGCTCCACATGCCACAGCCGACACCACACCCTCCTGCACCGCGGCAATCCGTTCGCTACCGCTCCAAGTCCGCCTACTCCAGCAAGGGCTCGACCAGCACAAACTGCCAGAAGCACAAACGGCTCAGAGGATCAGTCGGATGTGCAGGTGTGCTTCGCTTCCAGGTCTGGAGCCGTCCTACTGCGCTGACACGTTATCAACGTGTGCCATTTGGGGTGCAGTTTCCAGGCACGAGGACTGATAGACTCAGGGTCCGAAGCGACGTTCATAACTGAACGACTGTTCAAGCTTGTCAAGCTCCCCTTCAAGACGATTCAAGCCCATTTGTGCCCGGTCTTAATCACACCATTTCCGCGCAGTCTACTAAATTGTGCCATTTCTCCATTCGGTCGCCGACTATACCCGGGTTACAATTAGAGACTGCGGCTTACGTTCTTCCGCAGTTGGCAGAAAATCTGCCATCATATCCGATTCCGCGGGATCGTCTCAAGGGGCTGCCCGACATTTCCCTGGCGGACCCAAACTTCTTTGAAAGCTCCCAAGTCGATGTGTTAAGACGATGTCGATGTTAAGTCGATGTGTCCAGACGACGAGAAGAAACGAGTGTGGCAAGTACATTGTGACGCTCCCCTTACGCGACCCCGAGCAGAAGGGTTCCGAGCTATCGGCTTCACGGTCCTTTGCTCTTGCTCAGCTCCTGCGCAATGAGCAGCGCCTAAAGAGGGATCTGCCCCTTAAGGCCCGCTATGACTCGGTAATCCAGGAATACATCGACTTAGGCCACATCACCGAAGTCTCTCCCACGAGCAGTTCCGCTACCTACTATCTTCCACATCATGCCGTCTTCAAGCCCTAAAGCACGACCACCAAGGTGCGGGTAGTCTTCAATGCTTCGAGCCCGTCCGCAAACAAGACCAGTCTGAACGACATTCTTTACGCGGGCCCGGTCTTACAATCCGACCTGACGAGTCAAATCCTAAAGTGGCGATACTTTAGGTTTGTCTTCAACGCCGTCATCGAGAAGATGTACCGACAAATTTGGGTAGACCCCAAGCATACTCCGCTCCAACTTATTTTGTTTCGCAATCCCGATGGGGAGATCCACGACTACGAATTAAAAACCGTCACCTTCGGTGTCAATTGTGTCCCGGTCCTAGCGATCCGTGTCCTGGAACAGCTCGCTGACGACGACGTTCCAATATCCCTGTCCATTGTGCTGTCTCGTAGCTCTGCCCGTAGTTCCAAATCGAACTTCACACCAATTCTGATAACGCTGTTTTGTTTCTTCATCATAGTTCCGCCAGTCATATTCAGTACGATGTCGCCACGTCCACGCAGCGCCCAGTCACTGGAGAGCAGATGTACTCGAGGTACACAGTCCTACCGATGCCGAGTCTGCAGTGGGATCCATCCTTTGAAGAAATGTCGGCGCTTTCTACGTCTCAGTGACATTGACACCGGGACCCGGATCTTCAACACGGGGGCCCTTATCGACCCGTGTACGCCCTCGAGCTGCATCGACGCATCGCTAGCGGTGTGTTTTCGTTTTTTGGGTTTTGTTCGGCCACCGTGGGTTCCAAAACGAATGATAGCGTTCGGCTGGAGGTCGTTTTCAAAATCGAGCCTCACGTGCGCGTTCGTACGCCGTCTCGAGAGCTGAGCGAGGCGGTGCGTGCCCACTTCCGAGGCGTGACATTGGCGAATGAGCGGTTCTATCTGCCAGCGACGATCTCCGTTGTCCTGGGCGCGGAAATGTACCCGCGTATCATGCAGCCGGGCTTCCTGAAGATCCAGGACGGGCTGCCGGTGGTCCAGAGCACCGTTTTTGGATGGGTCGTGTCCGGAGCCGGTCACCAACCGTAGCAACGAGGGAGCTGTTGCAACCCGAGTGATTGCAAGGGGGGCGGGATGCTTAGGTGAGGGGCCATTGTGCCGCCGCTCATCCACGCTGAAGAGCGCATCCACGATGAAGAGCGCATCCGCGCTGAAGAGCGCATCCGCGCTGAAGAGCGCATCCGCTCTCGCCCCTCTCTGCATAATCTTGCACTCACGCTCTCTCGGGTCCAACTGCAGCGGTCGGCCGTCGACGATCGTCTTTTTTTTTATGCTAAGCTAAGTCAGTTTTTCTGTATGAAGTGAATAAAGCTGACGGCTCACTCCACGACTCCACCTTATCTGCAATTAAGAGGCATCTTTTTGTGGCAACACCGCCCCACTACAACAGTCTTCGTTACCTGGTGCACATTGAACAAGCTCTCATTTATTTGCTTCCGACATTTCGAATTAATTTTGGAAAGAGTATACAACAGTCACTACGCGTACTTTCCGATGCACTTGACTAAAGGCGACAAAAGCAAGTTGAGTAGGGGGTAGAACGGAACCGAAAAACGAAAAACCTCCGCTTAGCAACCGAAATTATGTAACGCTCGGCGTTGTGTAAAAGTTTTCGAAATGTACACCAGCCGATTCTGACTGCAGCTTTGGTTTGCAGGTATAAGCGAATATCGTACAAACGATGCGAATTGAGTTTATTGACCTTCACACCGAATTGTGTGAGAGGCGCTTGGAATTATTAAAATGAATAAATAAATAAATAATAATAATAAATAAATTTCTTAACTATCACACGCGTTCACGATCACGTTGGGGTCACCAAATGTTTTGAGGAGGTAATAACTTATAAGTATACAAAAAAATGAGGTGCCGGGAACGGTGCGAAAAAAAAGGGGAAAGATATTTTTTCTATGTTTTTTAGCACCGCTTCGACTGGGTGCGAGCCGATTAATCAGCGACTCATGAACGCTTATCTCGGCTTGTGTTATAGTTTAAAGAGAAAATTCAGCATACATTGATGCCGAACGAATTGTAAGCCGTTATTTTAGTATTAGCTAGATGACTGCTCCTGACAATAGAATTTAAATTAGTTTTTTTTTACAAACAGTTTTTATTGTTATTGCAATTCAACTTTTTAAAAAAATTTCTTCTGAAATTTATTTAAGTTTTTAATTTTCTTTAATTGTTGTATATTTTTATACCCGATACTCGTAGTGTATAAGGGTATACTAGATTCGTTGAAAAGTATGTAACAGGTAGAAGGATGCTTCTCTGGCCCTATAAAGTATATATATTCTTGATCAGTATCAATAGCGAAGTCGATTAAGCCGTATCCGTCTGTCTGTATAAACGCTAAGATCTCAGGAACTAAAAGAGATAAAGATTTGCGATTTAGCAGGCAGATTAATGTCCCTACGCAGCGCAAGTTTGTTACATCATTCCACTTCGCCCACTCTATCGCCCACAAGGAACTATTAGGGCTAAAAAATTAAGATTAAGTATGTATAATCTTGAGATGACAGCGCATCTTATGGTAGCACCATTATGCGGCCACACCCATTCATATACCCACCAAGCTCGAAAGACGGTTTTCGGATTTTTTAGAACACCTGATATTTTGGTAACTATAAATGACAGAAAGTCGGATTAAGCATATAGGTTTTAATGATGCCAGAAATGCGAATTCGTTTTCCCATCTTGCCACGCCCACAAGAACCGGAAACCCAAAAATGCAAGAAAAGAGCAAAAAAGTTGTGCTTAAGAATACTTATTTTAGAGTTACCACTGCAACTAAATGCGAGTTTTCATCCTGCCACGCTCATTCTAACGCCCACAAACCGCGGAACGCTGTGGCGTCCATAATATTATAATGAATGTCTTCGTTTGTCCTTGTGTAACATTTTTTGTTAATACCTATCGATCTACCACAGATTACTTAAATATAAACTTTATGTCTCTCTATTTATGAAGAAATGTAGGCTATATGCCTCACATGGACAATGACGTCCTATCAGTTACTTTATAAATTTTATAAATTTTATAAATTTGCACTAGCAAAATGAATTTTTTAAAATTGTAGAAAATAGTAACGGGTATCTTATAGTCGCCGTACTCGAATATAGTTTTTCTTCTTGTTATATGTATAGAAGATAGTGCGGATGGACACCGATGGGGGAGGTTCCTATAAATGAAAAAGAAGTTTCATTTGTAGGCACTTACAATAAGACTGTCAAACTTATTACCGTTTATTGCAGAAGCATACAGGAATACATATCATAAGTCAATCGCCCTGCGAGTAGCAGGTATATGGCTTGATAAAGTGGACCAAGATGGATACAATTCTCACGTATTGCAGCGCTCTCAAATTTAAGAGCCAGGGATGTGTTGCGCCAGTGGAAAAGTCAAACTGCCAGAATTACATTTACCACCTGAACAATTCTCGTCGTTGCTTTCAGGCATAACACATTATTCAAAACATTTTTTGACTATAAAATTAAAAGGTTAAGATGTACTGTTGCTACGTATCCCAATGATTCCGACGGTAATGATATTCGAATTCAAACGTACCAACAAAGCACATGGACAATCATTGCAAGTGTGTAGACTAAATTTGGAGAATCCATGCTTCTCACATGGGCAGTTCTATATGGCCTGCTCGCGCGTCGGAAAATTCTCGGATTCCTCCTCTGAAAAACAAGAAGCATTGTATATCCCAAAGCTTTTCAGTATATATTGAATATAAACCTAAACGAAAAATATTTTATTTGTTTTATTTTGCCCGTGCAGGGAACATAAGCTTTAGAGGACTATGTCAAGCTTGAGAAGCGGACCGAAGCGAGGCGGTCGCGCTAGTAACGTATAAATATACTTCATCAAAAATAAAAAAAATTTTCGACTTACTTCCTTGCGTCCGTCTGTTTGTTTGTCAGGAACTATAAAAGATGCATATAAGTTTAGGATCAACTATGCAGAATCTTGAGATACCTGCGGAGCGCAATTCTTCTGTTAAGCCCACAACCACAAAATTAGAAAGTTTGGATTAAACATGTAGGTTTTTGAGATGCCATAAATATTTTGTTTTGACCTTATACATATTTTTTGGCAATACCATTCTATATACAAAAATGTTTTAAATTTAACATTATTTCGTTATTTATTACAAAATTAATGTTATAAGTCCTTACTTGGTCAGCTCATTTTTAAAACTTGCCCTCTGCAGTTCGAGTCAAGGATTGCACTAGTAACGGCTTCAAGATCTGGTTAAGATTTTGAAATTGGGTAAAGAAGAAACTGCTATCAGATAGTTTTCTTCTTGTGTTTTCATTACATTATGGAATCAGAAGTTTTAATATTTTACGTTTACTAAAATTTGTTTCTAACTTTAACAATTTTATGCGCATTCCACTAAAATTCCATCAAAATCTTCCTTGAGCTTGGGAAACCTTTTT
>NW_024572546.1:0-230 GCF_018153835.1 Drosophila eugracilis
GAAATTGCCCAAAAATTCGGTCTCAAACAGAAGTCAGTGGAGTCAGTAGCGTCCCACGGGAAGGTACATCTCGTGGCTTCAAAGACAAATCCTCAATTAAACGAAATAATTCCCCAAAAACGACTAAAAGTTGAAGCGCCCATGCTTTCAAAACTTACCAAGGGCTCTCCCAGTCCAGCACAGTTAATGTTGACCAAAACTTAAGTGGGAAGCTACAATTTGGCTGACCC
>NW_024572547.1:0-2371 GCF_018153835.1 Drosophila eugracilis
GGGAAGTTAGAAGAGGACAAAAATAAGGATATAGATCCAAATATGAAATTGGCTTCTTTGATACTTCACAAAAAAGGTTTCAGATGCCAATCCATTGTATGTCCAATTCAGTTTAAAGATGATGTCGCCTTAGGAGATTCGAAGAAATATTATGCTCGTTTTGATGAATCTTCCGAAAAATTCAAAAAGAAATGAAAAAGCAGATTAATTATATGGATTAATATGAATAGTTGTGATCCCCCTGGAAGTCAGGAGTGCAGGGAGAAGGAAAATACTTTTTACCTCCTGGGCAAGTAATTAGAGATTCAATGACGACAAGTCAGAGTTGTTTTTGACTTCAGCAAAAACAACAATAATAAAAGTTGTTTATATTCAATCTTAGGTTGGTCCACGAGTTCAAAAAAGATATTTTGACATTATCTGGCGAAAATGGGAATATATATGTATCTTTGCAGGTTGCGTTATGAAAAATATATCATCAAGATAAATATTAATATTAATGATCAACCTTAAGTATCAGCTATTCCTATGGAGAGAATTCTCCAGATGAAAAAAATTAATATTCATAAATTGACAACAGTCACGGATGGTACAGCATCTATGCCACATATTTATCCCACTACTTCTAGTAGATATTGCTGATAAATAAAAACAAAGATATAAGTGAGATAATTAGAGATGAATTTTTATATGGATGACCCACAATGACCTTGGGGCTGATTCTATAGAAAAAGCCAATATTTAATTAATTGATTTCAAAATTTACAAATGTTAAGAGATGAATTTAGAAGAGAATATCGAACAGTTCAAATAATGGAAACTGTAGAAGATACAACAGAGGGGAGACTTAAGGTTCTCCTCTTGTGGAGAGATAAAGAAGCGTAAAAACCCTGGGGCTTCAACAGTAGAGACCTGTAAGAAGATTTATTTTAAGTCAAAATGCAAATTGCAGGGGACTCGAAAAACACATCAACAAAGGATAAGTGCTATCAACATTGACCTCAAAAATATATATGACCTTTTTGGGATGGCTGGCTCCTGTAACTATTTTAATTAGAGTGAATGGGATGAAGAAAAAGTCAAAAGGAACATAAGCTTAGTGGGTAAATTTTAAGGAAAAGTATGCTTTTAGAAGAGATTCAAATCCAAGATTGATTAGTTCAAAAAATAGTTCAATAATACGGCTTCATGTGTTTGCTGACGCTTCCGAAAAAAGGCACATAAACAGTGGTATATATACTAAATAGGGAATTGTGTAAAGCAAAGTAGCCAGCAAAAGTAGAATTAATCAATTAAAAATGAAAAACTATTCCCAAGCTAGAGTTATGCAGCTCCCTTGCTGCAGTGAATTGATCAAACCGAAACCTGAATCATTGATACCAAAGTAGAAAATCTAATAACTTGGAAATTCCATATAACTTTAGCATAGATTAAAAATAATTTGATATGATGGTCAAGTTCATTAGACAAAGAACGGATGACATTCGAAACTAACTAATGGGAATCTAACAGGAAGTCTGGGGAAAATCTGCAGATTTATCATCAAGAGGAATTATTTCCCCAACTTAACTGACCACCTGTGATTTATATTGGAAAGGTCGAAAATGGCTATCTAAACCAAAGGAGCATTGGCCTCATTGGCAATCCCAAGAAAGTGTGGTTTTGGTGAATTCTATTCTAAATAACAAAACCGATGACCCCATTTACAAAGTGTTGGAAGTTTTCCAACATTGAAAAATTATACAGATAATAGCATATTTAAATAGATTCATTCGATCAAAAATTAAGAAAGAATCTTTTCCTTCTTTTCTCCAGGTAAACATGAGCTGAATAGAGCTGAAAAGATCGTTATCTAAAACAACAAAAATACCCGAATTCGGTCTAGAGATAAAATGCCTAGAAACAAAAAAAGAAATTCAAAGACAAGTAATAGGATGTGTGATAGATTTAATTCCATTTTTAGATAAGGATGGTATATATGCACTTCAAGTGGGAGAACTAGGAAGAACTCCAATGCAGAAGAATTTGTAATCTGGCATCCAGTGGCTTTCCCCCCGAAGTGCCATTTAACAATGTTAGTGATCAAAAGAAGGTCGATAAGAAACTTTGCATGGAGGGATCCAAATTTAATGGAAATATATCTCAACGAATATTGGATTTTCAGGCTAAGAATTCCTAAAAAGTATTTTGAGAGAATGTGTCAAGTGTGCTTGGTACAGACAAAGTACTGCTCAACAAACATGGGCAATCTGCCTAAGCCAGGGTACATTTTGTACCTGTTCTTAAATACACAGGATAGATTACACAGGTCCTTGACTTTTGTCCATATGTTCCAAGAATCAATTTATTAAAAACATATGAGGGATACATT
>NW_024572548.1:0-564 GCF_018153835.1 Drosophila eugracilis
AATTTGCGAACGACTTCATAGTTTTTGAGGATCAATGCTTTTAAGTTCTGAGTAACACGGAAAGGCAGATCCTCAGACATAAACAAAATGTCGGCTTCAGCATGGCTCAGAAAATCAAGTAAACGTGCTCCATTTGTGGTTTTATGGGATCGCTTTATCCCATTCTATTTGGAATAATGGATGAAGACGATGGGATACAAATGGAGGATAATATGAAAAACTTATTAAGCAATCCAACATAACCTTTAACGAGTTGGAAACAAACTTTAGTCGATTCTACGACTAACATTTTAAGAAAACGACGGATGAAGTTAACTCAAATTTTAAAGGAATGAACGAAAAAATTAAGAATATGACGGCGGTATTGCAAGAATCATATTATGTGTACAAAGAGTCTATCCAACTTTTTTTTATGATAACCAAACAGCTAAGTAACATTATAGATGAATGCAGAAAATTCAATGACAATATATCATAAGCCTCTTAATAGACATAAATCATGGCCGACTTAATACAAACATATTAAGATAGTCAGCTAAAAGTGAAATTTCAGAATAAAAGACA
>NW_024572549.1:0-233 GCF_018153835.1 Drosophila eugracilis
GATTTATACATTATTGACGGCTGAGGTTTATTTGTGGATAAAAAATTAATAATTAATGCCAAAAATACCATTGGTTTACCGACATGTTTCAGTACTTTATAAAAATTGTCCTGTAGTTCCGGTAAAACTGGGCGACCGCATGATTACAGTGCACGTAGATTCTCAGTACTTAATTTATAATTTTGAGATCGATGCATATCTTATGGCAGAATTCCTTACTATTAATATGTCGT
>NW_024572550.1:0-900 GCF_018153835.1 Drosophila eugracilis
TCCATTAATAATAAAGCAAGAAACTAAGGAAAAGCGTGAAAGAATGGGAAGAACATTTATGGGAGCAATATGGACGTCCTGAAAGTTGATTCCGGAGTCAACTGGAGGGCGTGCGAGAGCTACAAGAGCAATTCAGCAGCAAAACGCTGTCATGGTTGCAACCACTTTAGGGAAGGAGCCGTAGGAGTCTATGAGGACATCAAGGAGATGTTCCATCAAGTATAATACACCCATAGGACAGATATGGAGGCATAGAGATAACCGAAAGGACCCGGAGATCTACGAGATGAAAGTGATTACGTTTAGAGCAGCTTGTTTGCCATGGTCAGCGCAGTACGCGAAGGCCGTAAGCGCTTCAAGGTACGCGCACGTTGATTCCCGGGTGGTTCTGGCTATAGATGGGTACCACTACGTGGACGATTACGTACAGCTTCGCAGACGAGAATGAAGCTTTGCGGTTTCAAAATGGGTAAGAGAAATACATGCAAGCGACGGATTCGATCTGTGCCGGTTTTCTTCCAGCTCGGCGAGAGTGGTCAGAGCCTTAAATCCGCTAGGCACCAACGAGAACGTCGATTGGACTGAATCCGAGCAAAAGTGTTGGGCATGTACTGGCATCCGGGCACAGATGACTTCAGATTTATGTGTCAAATGCCATCGGGTTCCCAACAGCGTGATGACCGGGGAGTTCCTCAGCCTAGTGAAGTCCACGTCGTTTGGATCCGGTTTTTGAGCAGCTACATGGTTACCCCAAGCTACTAATTCGAGAGATTTAGCGGAGAGTAGTCACCTGGGAGTCACGTCTTCGTGGACTCTAGGCGATCAGCGTTCGCTGCAACGGCTGGAGCCACCTACGCAAACGATGATCTGCAGTCGTATTTCGTTTCCAAACGAAATGTG
>NW_024572551.1:0-284 GCF_018153835.1 Drosophila eugracilis
AAAAGCACTTCATAAATAAAAAGTGCCTGCAAGTTCTAGTCTCATAAAAGAGACTAAGTTAATAATAGGGAGTCTGGGTGATGGTCCCATAATGGTAAGCCCCGAATGAAACGTCATCTTATTAGTGACGCCGTAATAAAAAGCACTTCCTAATATAAATAAGGAAATTGTATACAAGTACAAGCTCATAAAGAGGCTAAGTTAATAATATTGGAATCTATAGGTGTCCAATAGTCCCCATAATGGTAGCAACTGAAACGTCATTTTGTGTAGTGACGCCGTAA
>NW_024572552.1:0-684 GCF_018153835.1 Drosophila eugracilis
TATTATACATATAAATATGATAAGTTATATATTGATTATAACTTATAATGCAATGTTATAGCAAAATAATAAGAAAATATATCTATATTATATGGAAAATATGAAAAATCAATAATATGAAACCTTAGTATGAAAAATGACGTTTTTACTGAAAGTCGTGTCAAAAACATATATAGGTAGGCAGTGGTTGCCGACCCGAATATATTGACCAAAACTTATGTTAAGTCAATAATAATAAATTATGTATTATACATATAAATATAATAAGTTATATATTGTTATAACTTATAAATACAATTTTTATATGAAATAATATAAAAAAATATATATTTATGGAAAAAATAATAAGAAAAATCCATAATATGATGAAAGCATGGTATGAAAAATGACGTTTTCACTGAAGGCGTGGTCAAAAGCATATGGAGGTAGGCAGTGGTTGCCGACCAGATATTGACCAAACTTATGTTAAGTCAATTATAATAAGAAATTATGTAACCTACATATAAATATAATAAGTTATATATTGATATAACTTATAAATAGCAATATTTATATGAAATAATATAAAGCTATCCTTATATTATATGGAAAAAATAGAAAAATCCCATAATATGATGAAACCTTGGTATTTATGAAAAATGACGTTTCACTGAAGGCGTGTCCAAAAACACATATAGGTAGGCA
>NW_024572553.1:0-726 GCF_018153835.1 Drosophila eugracilis
CAGCGAGATCAAAAGGAATTGTAAAAATATATTTTATATAAGCGGTTTTTATTATTAGCCTGCTATATTGCCTCGAAAGTTTATAACATAAAGAAAAGATAAATTTTAAATTTATCATCAAATGCAAATGATTTAGTCTTTATATTGATTAAACAAAATTAAACATGTGTGGATCTAATAATATTGTATGTTGAAATAAAATATAAGAATTATTTTAGAATATAAATTAATATTATATGGTATTTATAAAATATACTATTGGAAATATATATTATTGTATATTGAAAACTATTTCAATCGATAATAAAACTGGAGAACAAAAAAAACGAATACGATAGCACGCAATAAGTGGCCGTATTCAGATACCAAATAAATAATTATTTCTACAAATACAAATTTCTAATTTCGAAATGTGAAAATGAAATGAATTAAAACATTATTCTAGTTCCACCCGGCGGTGCACCATACTTGTCTCAAGTGTAAGCCCGTAATGCAAATTTTTTGATTAAGGAGTAAGAGCCATAAAGGCTCATTATACAGTTGGATTCGCCGATCGTTAACGGATTACTTGGATAACTGTGAAATTCAAACTAATACATACAATTAAAACATAACGCCCATGGGACGCTGTACTTTTATTAGAGCTAAAACCGAAGCGATCGCAAGATAGTTATATTGATTGAACTCTAGATAAGCAGCCACTCGCAGATCGACATGGTCATGTAC
>NW_024572554.1:0-6768 GCF_018153835.1 Drosophila eugracilis
AATGAAACTTCGTCCAAAATTTTTCGGCCCTTACAAAGAAACTAAAAAACTTAATATCGGGCGTTATGAAGTAAAGAAAGAAGGTTATCAGGAAGGACCAAACATTACTACGACAGCAGCCGAATACATGAAAAAATGGGGTTCATTCAGGGGCGAATGAAGATTCAGGATAGCCGATTGTAGGATATGGGTATATTAAGGTATTAAGCAGCCTATTTAATTTCATATGGGGACACACTGTTCGGAATTCCACAACCTCGTAGCGTTTTTCCAACAGCCAAAACGCCAATAGTCTCTTTTCATCGAAGAATGTCTATACCCATCACCCTCTTCCAAATATAAATTGCGCCTTACTAATTTAAGTTGATGTCAGTTGATTGTGAATATTGAAGAGAGCAAGTGTCATCTATAGAGTGCGGAAGTCGTGAAGTTTAATACAA
The DNA here is from genome assembly GCF_018153835.1 of Drosophila eugracilis. Taxonomy (NCBI): domain Eukaryota; kingdom Metazoa; phylum Arthropoda; class Insecta; order Diptera; family Drosophilidae; genus Drosophila; species Drosophila eugracilis. The sequence continues at coordinate 441 of NW_024572554.1, forward strand.
AACCTTTGTTTCTTTAATTTACCTTTATATATATCCGAAATAAACATTATCAATTTGTACTACCCTACATATATATACTTGATAGGGTCGGAAACGCCCACGCCCACTTCAACGCCCACAAACCGCGGAAAACTGTGGGGTCCATAATATTATAGTGTATGTCTTCGTTTGACCTTGTATAACATATTTTTGTCAATTTCTATCGATTTACCAAAGATTTTTCAAATCGGAAGATTATTTCGCTATTTATGAAGAAATTTAGGTTGTAAGGCCTCACATGGGCAGTGACTTCACTATCAGTTACTCAACATGCTTTCTCCGACAATAGGTGGCGCTTTGGGAATTTCCACTAGCAAAATAAATATTTTAAAATTGTGTAAAACAATAACGGGTATCTTATAGTCGCAGCACTCGACTATAGAGTTTCCTCAAGCCCATACTTTTGAGACTGGATTGTATTTTCAATAATAGAATCCCAATCCATGTTACCGAGTCTGAATTAAGCATTCTGAGACAGGGTATACTGACAATTACTGAATTCTATAACAAAGTAAATAAAAAACAAGAGAAAACGGTATAGTCGAGTGCCGCGACTATAAGATTCCCATTACTGTTTTACACAATTTTAAAATATTCAGTTAGCTAGTGGAAATGTATGTTGAGTAACTGATAGTGATTTCTTCATAAACAGGAATGAAACTTCGTCCAAAATTTTTCGGCCCTTACAAAGAAACTAAAAAACTTAATATCGGGCGTTATGAAGTAAAGAAAGAAGGTTATCAGGAAGGACCAAACATTACTACGACAGCAGCCGAATACATGAAAAAATGGGGTTCATTCAGGGGCGAATGAAGATTCAGGATAGCCGATTGTAGGATATGGGTATATTAAGGTATTAAGCAGCCTATTTAATTTCATATGGGGACACACTGTTCGGAATTCCACAACCTCGTAGCGTTTTTCCAACAGCCAAAACGCCAATAGTCTCTTTTCATCGAAGAATGTCTATACCCATCACCCTCTTCCAAATATAAATTGCGCCTTACTAATTTAAGTTGATGTCAGTTGATTGTGAATATTGAAGAGAGCAAGTGTCATCTATAGAGTGCGGAAGTCGTGAAGTTTAATACAAAACCTTTGTTTCTTTAATTTACCTTTATATATATCCGAAATAAACATTATCAATTTGTACTACCCTACATATATATACTTGATAGGGTCGGAAACGCCCACGCCCACTTCAACGCCCACAAACCGCGGAAAACTGTGGGGTCCATAATATTATAGTGTATGTCTTCGTTTGACCTTGTATAACATATTTTTGTCAATTTCTATCGATTTACCAAAGATTTTTCAAATCGGAAGATTATTTCGCTATTTATGAAGAAATTTAGGTTGTAAGGCCTCACATGGGCAGTGACTTCACTATCAGTTACTCAACATGCTTTCTCCGACAATAGGTGGCGCTTTGGGAATTTCCACTAGCAAAATTAATATTTTAAAATTGTGTAAAACAATAACGGGTATCTTATAGTCGCAGCACTCGACTATAGCGTTTCCTCAAGCCCATACTTTTGAGACTGGATTGTATTTTCAATAATAGAACCCCAATCCATGTTACCGAGTCTGAATTAAGCATTCTGAGACAGGGTATACTGACAATTACTGAATTCTATAACAAAGTAAATAAAAAACAAGAGAAAACGGTATAGTCGAGTGCCGCGACTATAAGATTCCCATTACTGTTTTACACAATTTTAAAATATTCAGTTAGCTAGTGGAAATGTATGTTGAGTAACTAATAGTGATTTCTTCATAAACAGGAATGAAACTTCGTCCAAAATTTTTCGGCCCTTACAAAGAAACTAAAAAACTTAATATCGGGCGTTATGAAGTAAAGAAAGAAGGTTATCAGGAAGGACCAAACATTACTACGACAGCAGCCGAATACATGAAAAAATGGGGTTCATTCAGGGGCGAATGAAGATTCAGGATAGCCGATTGTAGGATATGGGTATATTAAGGTATTAAGCAGCCTATTTAATTTCATATGGGGACACACTGTTCGGAATTCCACAACCTCGTAGCGTTTTTCCAACAGCAAAAACGCCAATAGTCTCTTTTCATCGAAGAATGTCTATACCCATCACCCTCTTCCAAATATAAATTGCGCCTTACTAATTTAAGTTGATGTCAGTTGATTGTGAATATTGAAGAGAGTGCGGAAGTCTATAGAGTGCGGAAGTCGTGAAGTTTAATACAAAACCTTTGTTTCTTTAATTTACCTTTATATATATCCGAAATAAACATTATCAATTTGTACTACCCTACATATATATACTTGATAGGGTCGGAAACGCCCACGCCCACTTCAACGCCCACAAACCGCGGAAAACTGTGGGGTCCATAATATTATAGTGCATGTCTTCGTTTGACCTTGTATAACATATTTTTGTCAATTTCTATCGATTTACCAAAGATTTTTCAAATCGGAAGATTATTTCGCTATTTATGAAGAAATTTAGGTTGTAAGGCCTCACATGGGCAGTGACTTCACTATCAGTTACTCAACATGCTTTCTCCGACAATAGGTGGCGCTTTGGGAATTTCCACTAGCAAAATTAATATTTTAAAATTGTGTAAAACAATAACGGGTATCTTATAGTCGCAGCACTCGACTATAGCGTTTCCTCAAGCCCATACTTTTGAGACTGGATTGTATTTTCAATAATAGAACCCCAATCCATGTTACCGAGTCTGAATTAAGCATTCTGAGATAGGGTAGACTGACAATTACTGATTGTGAATATTGAAGAGAGCAAGTGTCATCTATAGAGTGCGGAAGTCGTGAAGTTTAATACAAAACCTTTGTTTCTTTAATTTACCTTTATATATATCCGAAATAAACATTATCAATTTGTACTACCCTACATATATATACTTGATAGGGTCGGAAACGCCCACGCCCACTTCAACGCCCACAAACCGCGGAAAACTGTGGGGTCCATAATATTATAGTGTATGTCTTCGTTTGACCTTGTATAACATATTTTTGTCAATTTCTATCGATTTACCAAAGATTTTTCAAATCGGAAGATTATTTCGCTATTTATGAAGAAATTTAGGTTGTAAGGCCTCACATGGGCAGTGACTTCACTATCAGTTACTCAACATGCTTTCTCCGACAATAGGTGGCGCTTTGGGAATTTCCACTAGCAAAATTAATATTTTAAAATTGTGTAAAACAATAACGGGTATCTTATAGTCGCAGCACTCGACTATAGCGTTTCCTCAAGCCCATACTTTTGAGACTGGATTGTATTTTCAATAATAGAACCCCAATCCATGTTACCGAGTCTGAATTAAGCATTCTGAGATAGGGTAGACTGACAATTACTGAATTCTATAACAAAGTAAATAAAAAACAAGGGAAAACGGTATAGTCGAGTGCCGCGACTATAAGATTCCCATTACTGTTTTACACAATTTTAAAATATTCAGTTAGCTAGTGGAAATGTATGTTGAGTAACTGATAGTGATTTCTTCATAAACAGCCAAATAATGTTCTGATATAAAGAATCTTTGGTAAATCGATAGATATTAGCAGAAATAAGTTATACAAGGTTTAATGAAGGCATTCATGATAATATTATAGACGCCAAAGTTTTCCGCGGTTTGTGGGCGTTAGAGTGGGCCGGCTGAAACCTCGTGGCCAGTTGCAGCGGCACCTCTTAAATACGTATTTTTAAGCACAACTTTGTAGCTCTTATAGTTTTCGAGATTCTTGCATTTATGGTTTTTCGGGTTTTGTGGGCGTTAGAGTGGGCGTATCTTGATCGGAAGAAAACAATTCGCATTGGGAGCATTATAAAAACCAACATGCTTTATCCGAACTTTCTATTACTTATAGTTAACGAGATATCAGCTTTTCTAAAAAATGTGAAAACCGTCTTATGAGCTTGGTGGGCGTATAGGTGGGTGTGGCCGGATAATAGTACTACTATAAGATGCGCTGGCATCCAAAGATTATACACACTGAATTTGAACTTTCTAGCTCTAATAGTTCCTGTGATTTCAGTGATTTGTGGGCGTTAGAGTGGGTGTGGCAGGATTCTAAAATAATCTTGCGCTGCGTAGGGACCTCAAGAATCTTCATGGTTTATCTCAACTTTGTATCTCTTATAGTTCCTGAGATCTCAGCGTTCATACGGACAGACGGGCGGACAGACGGACATGGCTCAATCGTCTTGATCCTGATCAAGAATATATGTGGGATATGGGTATATTAAGGTATGAAGCAGCCTATTTAAATTCATATGGGGACACAATGTTCGGAATTCCACAACCTCGTAGCTTTTTTCCATCAGCCAAGACGCCATATAGAACTGTCTCTTTTTATCAAAGAATGTCTATACCCATCACCCTCTTCCTAATAGAAATTGCGCCTTACTAATTTAAGTTGAAGTCAGTCGATTGCGAATATTGAAGAGAGTAAGTGTCATCCATAGAGTGCGGAAGTCGTGAAGTTTACAAAACCTTTGTTTCTTTAATTTACCTTTATATATATCCGAAATAAACATTATCAATTTGTACTACCCTACAAATTATTGGGGGCTCGTCCGGGAATATAAAAGGAAAAAAGAACAAAGAGAAAACTGTGCGTTAACACATCGAAAACTGTCGCGACGAAGAATGAAGTTAAGACTGAAAAAAATAAGAAGTAAAAACTGAAAAGCGTTGGATGTAATTGTTAAACAAGAACAGATAAAGACGAGGAAAATCTAAAAAGTTAAAAAGATCGACTAACGTTGAAGCAGCGAATTGGTGTATACAAAAGTGCCAAAAATTTTGCAAAACTTTACTGGGAGCGTACCCAAAAATTAACTCGAAAAAAAAACTTGCAACGCAAAATCTGCGCAGTAGAGAAAAGAGAACGACGACATACAGCAGCGGACTGGCCACTTGCTATTTTTGCGACAACAAAAAATTCCCTGTTGCGAAAAGAGGAGCTGCAAGATCTGCAAACGACGCAATCCGCCAAAAAAAAATTGCGAGAGACGAGCAAGAAGTTGCAACGAGACGAGCAAGCAGTGCAGCGTGTCGACATCGTAGAAGAGTACGAGCTGGTGTAGCAGAGTGGACTGGATTGGCAAAATTCAAGCAGACGTAGAAGACAGCAAAATCCAATTGGGTGTAGTGAGCGACTGAGGCGATTTCATATATTTAATCTGATTTGAATTTTTTTGAATACACGAATTGCTTAACGTCAATTAAATTCTTACTTTGTTGTATCAAAATATTTAAATATTGAATTGTACCACTGTTTGTAAACGGCTTGAACGCATTAATATGAATGCTAGAACGATCCTCGCTATGACTGTGCCTCTACTAAGGGCAAAGTTATAAGAACTAGGTTTGGATACAACTGGCAGAAAAGGAGCTTTGCAGGATCGGTTGTTCGATCATTATGCATTATATGTGGCTGACGATGAGGACGGCGAGGCTGATGGGGAAGTTGCAAGTATTAGTAGTGCTTCCAATTACCAAGAGGCGGTTCAACCTAGTAGCTCGAGATTTACACTACGCGATATTCAGGACAGTGTTTCATCATTTTTAGGCTCCGAACAGGAAGACGTCAATCACTGGCTGTTCGATAACGTTGCAGTTACCGTTGGTTGGGATAATTTGCAGAAATTTATTTATGCTAAGCAACTTCTGATTGGAGCAGCCAAGCTCTACATTAAAAGTACAAGGGGAGTTAGGGGTTGGATTGAGCTGAAAAACGCGTTGAAGGAAGAATTCGGTAAAAAGCTATGTTCGGCAGAGATACACAAGATTTTGCGCAAAAGGCAAAAACAACCAAAAGAGACATGCCTCGAGTATCTCTATAATTTAATGGAGATCAGCAAACCGATAAATCTTGATGAGGAAAGTCTAGTATCGTACTTCATAGATGGCATCCCAGATAGCCAGCTCAACAAGGCAGGGTTGTATCGAGCGAATTCCATTAGGGAACTTAAAGCCGAATTAAGCATTTACGAAAAGATGAAGGGTAAGAGAAATACTAAAGACAATTTGAACAGAGAATCGACAGGTAAACCGACTCAGATCAATTTTCAAAGGAAATGCTTCAAGTGTAACAGCGAAGGCCATATTGCTAAGGATTGCAAAGGTGAAGTAATATGTTACAAGTGCAACAAAAAAGGACATATCTCCAAAAATTGCGATGAGAATAAAGAAACTATTTCCGTTAAGAAAGAGTTTGCAAACATACTGGAAGTAAAAGCTGCGAAGGGACTCATTCACAAAAAGATTAAAGCTGAAGGAG
>NW_024572555.1:0-2258 GCF_018153835.1 Drosophila eugracilis
AAATCTGTTGGTTGCTATGTTTGTTGATAGTTTGTAGTTTATTGGGATTGGTATATTGTTAGTGTATTGAATGTGGGTTTCTTGGAGGGAAATTATATGCGGTGAATGTTTTTTGATGAGAATAAGGAGTTGCTTATAGTTATTTACATATCCTTTTAAATTCCATTGAATTATTATTAATGATATTTTAGTGAAGGTGAAAGTTTGTAACTTAACTTTATTAGTAGTATTAAAGGTTTAAGTTTAAGTCTTACTTAGAGTTTAAGGTTCTATATGGATTCGATGTCGCTGTTGTTAGTAAGTTGGTTTTTGTTTAGCGCTTTGGTCTTAGTCTTAGATGCTTTAAGATTAGTGGTTAGGTTTTTAGACTTATCTTTATGGAAGATTTTTATTTTTAGTGAGTCTTCTGTGAGTTGTGACGAGTATGGTGTGGTTAGTTTTCTGGTATGTGTGATGCAGTCAATATCCATGTCTTCTAGTTTGTCGTAATCGTGGTGGTGATAGCGTTGAAGAGTTTGGCTTGATGGTAGAGTTGTTTTGACTAAACCGGTAGATGTCGTATTTAATGGAGAAGTTTGGGTTCCTGATGTGGGTGTGGTGTTCGATTTTTTATGTTGTGGTTGTGTTGTGTTTGTGTGTGTATTTATATTAGTATTCGGTGATTGAGGGTTAGTTGTCATCTGAGTTGTGGCGTTTGCAAGTGTTTTGGCATAGGTGTTCCTCAATTGAGATCCGTGTCGTTCGAAGTAAATACGTTGGTCAGTTTTGTGATCAATTTTTTGTGTGGTTTTAAAAGCTGTTCATTCTTGATTTTTTATGAAAGTGGGGCATTTGCGGTCGGTTGGGCTGTGCTGATGGTCAAGTTCTGGATTGTTTTTGCAGTTTAGGCATTTTTTTTCGTTTTTGCATGTTTCATTGTCGTTTGTGTGTTTTGTTTCTGAGCAATTAGTGCAGGTTTCGGAGCTTTTGCATATTGGTGCTGGGTGACCAAAGCGGAGGCATTTTCTGCATCGGAGAGGAAGTGGGATATACTCTCGTACACGCACTGTTTCGTACCCGACTCGCAATATTTCTGGGAGTTTGTGTGTTTCAAATGTTATAATGATCAATCCGGTTTCAACTAGAGTGGTGTTGCTGCTATCAGAGTTAGTGTTGGGGTTTTGTCGTTTCATTATTTTTTTTACTTCGCTTACTTTTTGTGGTTTTAGTTCTTGTAAGATAGTGTCTTCGTCAATATATGAGGTCGTTACAATAAATAACTCCCTTAGAGAAGTTAAATGTTTTGTGTTCACTTGTTGTCACTTCCATTTCTACGATTTTTGTAAGTTTAAGAAGCTTTCTGGCTTGCAATTCATTTTTAGTTTTTATTAACAATGTTCCGTCTCTTATTTTTTTGCATCCTTCAACTTCTCCTTCACAGGCAAAGTCCACGGATTTTTTAATTATGAATGGTGATATTTTTTCAAACGAGTCGTTGTCCTTTCTTTTAATTATTATAAATTTCGGGTCGCCTAATTGGGAATGATACGATTTTGATGAGATTTTGAAAATGTCTGGTGGGTCCGTCATGATAGCTAATGAAGGGCTTGAGCCCGTATTAGAGGTTATGGTGTGTTTGGTGTTGTTGGGTTTTTATACCCGTTACTCGTAGAGTAAAAGGGTATACTAGATTCGTTGAAAAGTATGTAACAGATAGAAGGAAGCTTTTGCGAACCTATAAAGTATATATATTCTTGATCAGGATCAATAGCGAAGTCGATTGAGCCATGTCCGTCTGTCCGTCCGTCCGTCCGTCCGTCCGTATGAACGCTGAGATCTCAGGAACTATAGCAGATACAAAGTTGAGATTAAGCATGAAGATTCTTGAGGTCCCGGGACAGCGCAAGCTTATTACAGCATCCTGCCACGCCCACTCTAACGCCCACAAATCGCAAAAAACTAAAATTGCTGAAATCTCAGGAACTATTGCAGTTAGAAAGTTGAAATTCAGAAAGTATAATCTTTAGATGACAGCGCATCTTATAGTAGTACTACTATCCGGCCTCACCCACCCATACGCCCACAAGGCTCAAAAGACGGTTTTCGGATTTTCTAGAAAAGCTGATATCTCGGTAACTATTCGTAATAGAAAGTTCGGATTAAGCATGTAGGTTTCTATGATGCTCCCAATGCGAATTGATCAAGCCACGCCCACAATGCCCACTCTAACGAAAAACCAAAAATGCAAAAATCTCGAAAACTATAAGATCTACACAATT
>NW_024572556.1:0-12907 GCF_018153835.1 Drosophila eugracilis
GGCACACCAAAAATCATCGCCAAAAACTCTACAACTGCGTCAGATGTGGCTTACAGCACGGCTTGGAGGCCTGCTTAAAGGATGTTCACCCGTTCAAATTCGTGAACTGTGGCGGCAACCATACAGCTAGCTAAAAGGGTTGAATTGTTTATCAGCAGATTGCAAGTCGACGGAAAACTGGTACATTAAAGCGTACCACCAATCCCCAACAGCTAACTACTTAAATTTCTCGGACAAACCGCTGTCCGTGGACAAACTAGTCATCCCCCACCCACTCGGAGCCAACAACAGTTTTCTCCGCTGGGCAGCAATAGCAGGAAACAAAGTTAAATGCACCACCTCGACAGGAGCGGCAGGTGCCCCAACAACAGCAACAGCAAGTACACCCTCAGCCATCTTGTTGCTAAATTGCGGTTCATGCAGCGCAACCGTGAGTCAAATCGGCCTTAACATTGGTGTGTGAAACGCCGACGGTCTTGCTAACTTGATATTATGCTAGTTAGTGAAACACACTTTTGTTCAAGGTCGTACTACAACTTGCATGGTTACGATACCCATCACGCAAACCATCCTGCCAATCGGAAACGCGGTGGCTCTTCCATTTTAATAAAATCCTGTCTTCAATGTTACCAGTCCTATAGTTTACAAAGTCCGAATATTCAATGTGTCTCAGTTAAAGTCAAAAGTCAGATGGGCAATTAAGCTCCAAGGATTTGCGTTTGACATAGAGTATCGCAAGGGATGCGATAACGTAGTTCCCGATGCATTATCGCGATCCTTTGAGGACGAAGAGCCAATCTCCGCTATAGAATTCGAAACACTGCCCAAAATTGATTATGAATCTAAAGCTTTTCAATCCGATGAGTATTCTTCACTCAAGGAAAAAAAGCTAATTTGCCAGATTTCCAAGTGATCGACAATTATTTATACCATCGGACCGGGGTTTCCACTTCAGAAAACCAAGACGAGGAATGTAAATTATTCGTCCCATTAGAACTTAGGGAAGAAGTAATCCACTCCAATCATGACCAACCATCTTCGGCTCATTCCGGAGTAGCTAAGTGATTAGAAAGAATGCGACGTGGCTCATTCTGGCCACCGATGTGCGCGAATATATAACTCGATGTGAATTATGCCGAACTTCCAAACATCCGACCGTTGTCCTTAAACCACAAATGGGAAGTCAAGCAAATACAGAAAGACCCTTTCAGCGGCTTTATGTCGATTTTTTCGGGCCATTTCCACGTACCAAACAGGGCAATGTTGGCATTTTTATCGAACTGGAAAATTTACTTCTAATGTCAATATTGAGTACTTGAGGGACGGAAACTATTGTCAGCGACAATAGAACGCGATTTTGAAAAATTTGTTTCTAAATATGGGATTAAGCATTTGTGCACGGGTGCCTTCGCTCCTCAATCAAATGCTGCCGAAAGAGTTAACCGATCCATTTATGCCGCCCTTCGATCATATGTACGGAAAGATCAGCGAGAATGGGACTCCTATCTTAGCGCAATCAATTGTGCCTTGCGGAACTCTATGCACCAATCTGTTGGTTCAGCTCCCTACTTTATTGTGTTCGGACAACACATGATTACATAAGGCAAAGACTACAAACTGTTTAAAAATCTTGAGTTACTAACAGAAAGCGGTGCTAGAGTAAACAGAGAAGACGAATTTTCCCAAATTAGGGCAGACATAGGCTAGAACTTACAGAAGGCGTATACCCAAAATCAAAGAGCGTATAATTTACGAACAAGACCACGCTCCTTTGAAGTCGGTGATGAAGTTATAAAAAGGAATTTTCAACTGAGTAATATGGCCTTACTCTTTAACGCTAAGCTAGCACCCATAGGCATAAAAGCTAGAATCAAAAAAAATTAGGTCAAACCATATATAAATTAGAAGATCTAAATGGTAGGGAACTGGGAAACTTTCATATAAAAGATGTTTGGAAAGCCTAAACTTTACACCCTTTTTCAGCTTTTATCTGCACTGTGAAAGTAAAGATCAAACCTTTGTTGCGGGGGTGAGAAGTAGGAACATTAAAGTTAACATTTACATTAACATTAACAGCAACATTAACGTTAACAGCAACATTAACGTTACCCTTAGCATTCAAATTAACATTACATTACTGTTCTATATATGGAGGTACCAGCATAGTTTATTACCAAATCTATTATATCCAGAAAGATAGATAGTTAGTATATTAGTATATACGTTAGTATATATCGATGCACCCAGGTCACGGCTGATCAATGCATTTGGATGACATCTCTAATTAAAGCTTTCATGCACCTGTCAAGCCGACCTTACTTTTTCGGCACTCGTTTCCGCTTTAACCTTTTTCTCATTCTTTTGAGATCGGTGCCCAGCTAACAACGGTTTTTCTTATATCATAAAGAAAAAATAACAAAAGCGAAATGCGGCGAAAATTCATTCCAACCTCGCTAAGACCTTAAAAGTGAATTTCTCCCCACCAATTAATGGGAAAACTAAAATTTAAAATAAAAGAAAACCCCCCCATTTGATATTTTTGTGCTTGTGATTTGACCTACGTCGGGTAAGAATTTTTCGAGCATTTTATTCCATTTGAGAATATTAAATCGTGGTTTTCCAGTCGGATCTCCGAGCCAGCAGCTCCGCTGGGGCAGTGACACCCTTTTGCTGAGAGGCAGCGAAAACCAAAACAAGTGGCGGCGGCAGCGACTAACAATTAAGTTATCTTTTACCGCTCCCCCCCTCCCTCATCGTCTGGCTGGCCACGGCTGTTGGTCCCTGAACGTTTGCCTTCATACATCTTTTGAAAGGCTTGAAATAAATCGGGCGGAGGATCGTTTCTTTACTGGATCTACCCCTAGGATTTCCACCAGCATCGGCGGAGCCCTAAATGGCTCTGCACCATCCAGTTATTTTCATCTATTCTATTATATTTTACATATACATATTTATAGTTAAAAGCGAATTCCTACTTATATAAGAATTTTAATCAATTTTAAAAGGTGAAAAAACCTAAGAATTGTGACACGAACGTAGTCACAGACCCTCACTAAAAAATTTTAAAATATTTTAATCAATTTTAAAAAGTGAAAAACCTAAGAACCGTGACAGGAACGTAGTCACAGACCCTCACAAAAAAAAAAAAATTCTAAAACACCAAAGAATTTTAATTCATTACAAAAGTGAAATACCCAACAAAGACATTCCAAAATCTCACAAGTGAAACAACGAAAAATATAACAAGTAAATAAAATTTTACAAAGCAATTCAACAACAGTAAAATAAATTTTACCAAAAACCAAATACCATCTTTGTAAAATAAAAACATTTAAAGAAAAAATTAAAGACTTAGTGAAAAAATAAAAATCAACATAAAAGATGACTTCACCACAACTATTGTCAGAGATTCTTCTGAATCAGTTGCTAAGTCAGCTGAAAGAACTACACTATTTCGATGGAACTCCCGGCAGATTAGCCGAGTTCATCAACCAAGTGGAATATTTATTACAACTCTACCCAACACAAGATGCGAGACAAGCCCACGTCATATTCGGAGCAATCAGAAGACTGGTAGTAGACTCAGCACAGGAAACAGTGGCACAAGCAGGAGCAAACAACTGGCCATCCATGAAGGAAGCTTTATCCATATCGTTTAAGGATCACCGCCCTTATGAAACTCTAATTCAACATCTTGGAAACACCGAATACCGCGGAAGTACCAGTAAGTTCATAGAAACATTGGAAAATAGATGCCGTAATATTTATGATAAGTTAGAATTAGAAACTGATCCAATTGATAAAATAAACTATCGCAGAATGCTCGAAAAAACCATTTGTAACACCATCAATAAAAAACTTCCTGATAGAATCTACATGACACTAGCTAGAAAAGATATAACAACTATCCCTAAACTAAAACAAGCCACTATGGAGTTAGGATTATATGATTTAAACCCCGAAGAGAAATTTTCCCGAAATAAGAACAATTATAAAAATAAAGGATACAAAAATCAGGGAAATAATCAGAAATATTATAATCAGAAAAGTTACAATTCGTTTTACCCTTCAAATTCTCAGAATTCACAGAATCAAAGTAGATCAAGTCCTATAGATCAAACTTGGAATTATCATACTCTTAAGAATGATCTAAATCAGGGAAGACAGCAAAATCCCTTAAATTTCCAACCTTCAACCTCTCATAAATCAAAAACTGCTCCAAATGCCCCAGTAAAAAGACAAAGGCAAAGTCAAAGTGTTGCTCACAGCCGAATGGAAGTAAATTTTCATCAAACAGCCTCGGAGACAGAACAAAGCATCCATATGTAAAATTAAAATTTAAAAATAAATTTTACAAAGGAATGATAGACACAGGCTCATCTATCAACATTATGAATAGTAATTTTGCTACATTAAAAGAAAAAAAAGAAAACTTGATAGTACACACTATTAGAGGACAAGTTGAATTAAATAAAAGTGTTATAATAGAACCATCTATAGTATGTTCGTCTGAACAGAAATTTTACTTACACAAATTTTCAAATCAGTATGATATTTTGCTAGGCAGACCATATTCAAAGGCAGCTAAGGCCATAATAAATTACGAAAATGAAACAATTACACTCGGTTCAAAACCTTATAAATTCATGCACAATGACATTGATAAGGAGAAGACCGCATCAAAATGCCTTACTCCGCCTTCCACGGAAGATCAATCTGTCAATTTTGCTATTGAGAATGAATTAAGAGAGTGTAATGAATTCAGATTAGAACACTAAAACAGTGAAGAGATCGAAAGTTTGAAAAAGATCCTATACGAATATAGAGATATTCAGTACAGGGAAGGCGAAAATTTGACCTTCACCAGTACAATAAAACATTCGATCCAAACACAACATGAGGATCCGGTTTATCGCAAACCATATAAATACCCTCAAAGTGTTGATGAAGAGGTTAATAAACAGATAAAAGAGATGATAGAACAGGGAATAATTCGTAAATCGAAATCTCCTTACTGTTCACCCATCTGGGTGGTCCCAAAGAAATCTGATGACTCTGGCAAGAAAAAATTTCGACTAGTTGTTGATTATCGAAATCTAAACGAGATAACGATCAATGACAAATTCCCCATTCCTAGAATGGATGAAATACCAGATAAACTTGGTAGATGCCAATATTTCACTACCATAGATTTAGCTAAGGGTTTCCACCAGATTCAGATGGAGGAAAACTCTATTGCAAAAACTGCGTTTTCAACCAAACATGGGCATTACGAATACACTCGCATGCCCTTTGGCCTTAAAAATGCACCAGCTACATTCCAAAGGTGCATGAACAATCTATTGGAAGATTTAATCTTCAAAGATTGTTTAGTTTACTTGGATGATATTATAATATACTCCACTTCATTGGAGGAACATATTTTATCACTAAATAAAGTATTCAGAAAGTTAAGGAACGCAAAATTTAAAATTGCAATTAGACAAATGCGAGTTTATGAAAAAGGAAACAGAATTCCTGGGACACATCGTTACCACTAATGGAATTCGACCTAATCCAAATAAAACTGATGCAATAATCAATTTCCCATTGCCAAAAACTCCTAAACAAATAAAATCATTTTTAGGATTATGTGGTTTCTACAGGAAATTTATTCCTAATTTCGCTAAAGTAGCTAAACCCATGACCCTTAAATTAAAGAAAGGAGCAATAATCGATACTAAATGTAGAGATTACATAGAATCATTTGAAAAGTTAAAGGTATTGATAACATCAGACCCGATATTGATTTTTCAAAACCCTTTTCATTAACCACAGATGCTAGTAATATAGCAATAGGTGCGGTTTTATCACAAAATCATAAACCAGTCTGCTATGCTAGTAGAACGTTAAACGAACACGAAATTAATTATGCCACGATAGAAAAGGAACTTTTAGCAATCGTTTGGGCAACAAAATATTTTAGATCTTATCTATTCGGAAGACCTTTCGAAATACTTAGTGATCATAAACCCCTTGTTTGGCTTAATAATATTAAAGAACCAAACATGAAATTACAACGTTGGAAAATCAAATTGAATGAATTTGATTATAAAATTAAGTATCTTCCAGGCAAAGAAAATTTTGTAGACTATTTTTTTTTATGTAAACTATTTTTCTAGACAAATAGAAATAGAAAAAGGAGATGAAGACTCAGTTAAAACGAGTCATTACTTTCAAAAACTAAAAATTAAAATCATATACAAAGAAATGACCGAAGAAAGTGCAAAAGATATAATCAAGGAATACCTATGTACTAAAAACAGTGCAATTTATTTCCTTAATGATGAAGATTTCATTACATTTCAAAAAGCATATATAGAAATTATACATCCGAATCACATAACAAAATTAGTGAGATGTATGTCCAAATTGGAAGATATCCAGACATATGCAGAATTAAAGGAACTAATTTTGAAATATCACAAAGAATTCCTACACCCGGGTATAAAAAAAACCACGAATTGGTTAAAAGAAAAATACTACTACCCAGATAGCATGAAGCTTATTCAAAATATGATCAACGAATGCGAAATTTGCAATGTAGCAAAGACGGAACACAGGAATACAAAAATGTCATTCGAGACAACGCCAGAAGTTAATAACGCAAGAGAACGTTACGTTCTGGATTTTTACATTGTCAGTAATCAACAGTTTCCGTCATGCATTGATATATATTCCAAATTTGCCACACTAATTGAAGTAAAAGGACGAGACTGGCTGGAAGCGAAGAGAGCCATCATGAAAATATTCAATGATATGGGTAAACCCCAAGAGATAAAAGCAGACAAAGATTCAGCATTTATGTGCGTAGCTCTACAAAACTGGTTAAAATCAGAAGGAGTAAAAATTTCAATCACGACAAGTAAAAATGGAATATCAGATGTGGAAAGATTACACAAAACGATAAACGAGAAATTACGGATTATAAGTAATGAGGAAAACATTGAAAACAAATGCACTAAATTTGAAACAATCCTGTATACATACAATCATAAAACAAAGCATAGTACCACTAAGAGGACACCAGCAGATATATTCATATACGCAGGTACACCTGATTTTAACACTCAACTAAACAAAATCCGAAAGATTAACAAACTAAATGAACAAAGAAATGATTTTGAAATTGACACTAAATATAGACAATCCCCTCTTGTTAAAGCCAAAATCACTAACCCATTTAGAAAAACTGGTGAAATTAAACAAATAGACGATAAACATTACGAAGAAACTAACAGAGGAAGGAAAATCATACATTATAAGTCAAAATACAAAAAGAAAAAGAAATTTAATAAAAGCAAATACGATAATTCCAGAAGATCCGAAGAAGAAGAAGAAGACCAACCTACTACACGTAATAATCTTAGTAATCCAGTTAGCAGCAATAACTAACGGACAAAGTATGGAGATAAACCCGATCGAAGCGAAAAATGGATACTTTATATTTAAAACAGGAGTAATAACAATTCCAACAGATTTCGAATATCACTATCTAAGTATAAACTTAACAAAAACCCAAAGAACTTACGAAAACTTACTAAAAGAAGCCAAAACCTTTGAAAACATTCTCCAAATTAAATACTTAGTTGAAAAATTAAATAGAGAAATAAATGGAATTAAAATTGTAAGACGAAGCAGAAGAGGATTAATTAACGCAGTAGGCTCAACTTATAAATATTTATTTGGAACATTAGACCAGGAAGTCAGAGCGGAATTAGAAGATAAAATTAAAACACTATCAGAAAATTCTATCCAAAGTAGTGATTTAAATATGGTAATCGATGTCATTAACAGCGGCATGAATATCATAAATAACTTCAAGGAACAAAAAGAAAACGAAAACCAAGTAGCCGTATTAATTTTCAATCTCCAGCAATTTACAGAATATGTTGAAGATATAGAATTAGGAATGCAATTAACCCGCTTAGGTATATTTAATCCCAAGCTATTAAAACACGATTATTTAGATCACGTGAATTCGGAGAAAATACTTAAGGTAAAAACTTCAACATGGCTAAATCAGATACGAACGAAATTCTGATTATTTCTCAAATTCCTAATAAATTAATTGAAGCACCAATTTTTAAAATAATCCCTTACCCTGATAAACTAGGAAATATATTAACAGAAGACATATCTAAAGAATTTTACATTCACGATGAAAAAGTTTTTGTGAAGGAAACAAGATTAGAAACATTTGACAAATGTATTATTGGAATAAGAAAACAAGAAGAAACAAAATGTAAATACACGAAAACTCACAAAAACCAACAAATTAATTATGTAGAACCAAACATATTGTTAACATGGAATTTAGAAAAAACCTTTATAAACCAAAATTGTATAAACAATCAAATTTCTATCTATGGAAACAATATGATTAAAATCAAAAATTGTACCATCCAATTGGATGAATTCATAATATCAAATTCTATAGCCGATTATACACAAAATGTCTACGTAAGCAATAATATTACTAAAATAGAACCAATATCACATATACAAACAAAGGAAATAATAAATTCCCAAATTAAATATTACAATACATTTCAAATTATTTGTATCACGACATTTGTAATCGTAATAATAAGTATCATATTATATGTAATATTTAAATTTAAGAACATACCAAAACAACTTATCATAAAATATGTAAAGAAAGATGAAAAAGATAAAACATGCGAAGAAGTAATTCCACAGATAAGCTCAGAAGAAAACATTACATTATATCCGAATATCAACGTCTGAGGACAGACTTTAATCAAAGTGTGGGGGAGTGACATATCTACAATAACCTCGTCACCTCCACTTAATCATAAGTAAGATTTTCTATGTAAACTTAATCGAATATGGAAGATTACCAAACCCTTTTATCTAAACACAGACATGGAAGATTACCAAGCCTTTTATATAAACACAGACAGATCGCAGACGGAAATCTTTTCCCACACTGCGACTGAAAAACAAAAGAGTCTTATTACTCAGACTCTTAGTCTAAACATTAATAACAAAATTTTCCATAGACGATCAAGGCTAAAGTAGGAGTCCTGTTACGGACATTTGAAAAGAGAAATCTTGTATTCAAGAGTATTGAACTTGAATACAAGAGAATAAAGCTTAGAGATAAGAAAGTTCTCTCAGAGAACATAATAATTGTAAAAGCCCAAAACCAAGGCTTCATTATAAATTAAGACTTAAAAAAAAGTCAGTTCGTTTAAGACACTCAATGTTTGAAGTTAGAAATAGCAAATTCGGTTAAATAAAATTATATTTTTTTTAACATACGAATGGTCAAACATTTCATTTTATATTTGTTTATGTGTGGGCTTTTCATATGCTTATAATTTTTACTTTTATCAGCCAACGTCACTGTGAAGTCAACGGGCCCGTCGACGTCGATGGACTCGGTAGTAAGTACGGCATAGCCGCCATAAACATTTATGAGAAGGGCACAAAGGGCACTGCATTTACGTTATTAATTTTAAATATCGAAGAATGATTCTGACTTTGTTTCGCTTATATATAATCTTAAACTTAGTTTCGATGTATATCTGGATTCTGAAATTTATTGAATTATTACGCTATTGAAAACATGAATAATTAGAATTGATTCTTTAGGCACCTTAAGTGTTCAACACCTCAGAGCAGTTCGATATAGGACACGGAGATTTTACCTCCTAGTTCTATGAGAAGAAAGAAACATAAGTTTATGTCGTGATTTATCTAAGTTTTTCAGTCTGTCTACAAATAATTCAAGTAATGGGAATATCCCAAGAGGTACAATAACCTCGCCATTTTTCCTGAGCACAGCCGGACCCCGGACAGAGCGTACCTCAAAGGATATACACCGTCCGTTACAGAATATGGCGCCCGAACGTGAGGCTCGATTTGGGTTTTAATATAAAACCATATGGAAAACCTTAAAATAAAGCTATTTGTATTTAGGTTCCAATACCCGAGCTTTCAAAACAAAAACCTTTCCCAAATATCTTCCCCCCAGTTAACCAATATCCCTCAAAACAATTTTTAATAAATTCCGAAAATATTGCAGTCGTTAAATCTAGGAATTGTCTTTATTAAACCGAAAGACAACCAGAAGTATAAACTGTAAGAAATAATTGCATATATAATTAAATTTGGATCCGCACACACTGCACACCACCAAGAAACAGTTTAATATAGAATTAAATCTTCGTAAAATTGAGATGTTCATGCTAGATTACTTAGTGCGGCATGATCCTCTTTTACGATGATTTGAGCTCATTTTTATATAAATCAGATTTACGGCATAAACTTAAAAATAGAACACTCTAAGGTGAGGATACTTAAAGATAAGTCCTAACAAACAATATACGAATACCTTTATTTAACAAACTTTTATAAAAACAAATTATATTTAGTAAGGAAACAACATTCTTTCATCAAATTTAACTATAATAAAAAAGAAAATTTTAATTAAATAAAAAAAAAAAAAAAAAATTTACCTAAAAAAATTTTTAAAATAAATTAATTAGGGAAATTTTTTTTTTATATAATAAAAAATTTTTACCTTCACAATTTTTTTAAGGGGAACTCACAGCCTGAGGACCGGCCAACGAGGGTTTCTTTTGTACCATTTTTTAAGCCTAACTCTCTAGCTCTTATAGGTTTCCGAGTTTTTTGTATTTTTGGATTTCCGGGTTTTGTGGGCGTAAGAGTGGGCGTGGCTTGATCAGAAACAACAATTTGCATTGGGACTATTATAAAAACCTGCTTAATCGCAACTTTCTATCACTTATAGTTACCGAGATATCAGATTTTCTAGAAAACGTCGAAAACCGTTTCGCGGTGGTGCGTATGGGTAGATGTGACCGCATAATAGTACCACTATAAGATGGGTTGATATCCAAAGATTATACATACTAAATTTCAACTATCTAGCTCTGATAGTTCCTGAGATTTCAGCGATTTTAGTTTTTTGCGATTTGTGGGCGTTAGGGTGGGCGTGGGCGTGTTATAATAAACTTGCGCTGCGTAGGGACCTCAAGAATCTTCATGATTAATCTCAACTTTGTATCTCTTATAGTTCCTGAGATCTCAGCGTTCATACGGACAGACAGACGGACATGGCTCAATCGTTTTCGCTTTTGATCCTGATCAAAAATATATATACTTTATAGGGTATGAAACACTTCCTTCTATCTGTTACATACTTTTCAACAAATCTAATATACCCTTTTATTCTACGAGTAACGGGTATAAAAACGTAAAAACGACGCCCCCTTGGACACCCCTTGGACTCTCGTCGCGCAACGCAGCTTTGGAGGCTCTCTGCGACCAGCAGCGGATGCCGCCCCCGTCGTCGCTAAGGTCCGCCATGGCGACGATTGTGGTCTCAAGGCCACCTGCTGGGTATGCAGTCACATATCCCAGCCTAGACATTAATGTTTAGACATTCGAGTGAGTGATAGACATAGTGATAGATGATAGTGATAGGACGGCTGCTAGCAGGCTAGCGGGTGAAACCCGCTTCGCCTACCACCTCAGAGACAACGACGGCTGCAAAGCAACTGGCTGTCGGAGGTGAAAGCTAGGAGCCGATAGCCATGGGGTGCCAAGGAGGTGTTCGAGCTGCTGGACAATCAGAGCTCAGTAGCGCGCACTTTCGACCGAGCGGCTGTATCTCAGGTTGTCCGAGAGGCTATGTCCGTAACGGAGGAGATTGTGGCGTTCCTGGAGGATATCCAGAAGAGGGCCGGAGCCTCCGATATCGCCGCCGCGAAGGCTGTCATGCCGTTGTCCCCTAGTTAACCTCCTCTGGACGACAGAGCCACTGTCGCCGCTCACGCTGCTGCCCCCGTTGCTCACCCCGTTGCTCTCCCCGCTGCTACCCCTGTTACCGACAGGAACGCTGGTGCTGCTTCAGCACCTGCCCCTCCCCGTGCCCACGTCCACCCTTCTGCCATAGCAACGACTGCTGATACTGTGGTGGAGCTGGCCAGGGTGAAGGAGGCGTTCTTGAAGGAATGTGTGGCGTCAAAGCTGTCGACCGAGCAGGCCTGCGCCATGATGAGGTGCCTATGCGGCTTCGAGGGGCTGGTGTTAGCGCTCTCGTCGCGGAATGCTGCGTTGCAGGCTCTATGCGACCATCAGCGGATGCCGCCCCCGTCGTCTCTGAGGTCCGCCATGGCGCCGGCTGTGGTCTCGAAGCCACCTGCTGGGTAAACGTCCGCATGTCCCAGCCTGCCGGCACCTTCCGATGCTCCAGTGCCAGCGCCGAGTAAACCGCGCGGAGACGTGGTCAGCTGTAGTGACAGAGAAGAACTCAAATATTTCGGGTAAGGAGGTAGCCGAAAAGGTGCGCAGAGAGATTGCCCCTTCGCTCGGAGTTTGCCTGCATGAGGTGAGAGGGCTAGCACGTGGTGGTGCCATCATCCGCACCCCGTCATCAGGCGAGATTCGAAAGGACGTTGCGAATAAGAAGTTCGGCGAGATTGGCCTAGAGGTCAAGCCGAACGCTGCGCAGCGACCCAAGCTTGTCTTTCAAGACTTGGCGTCGCAAATCGCTCCTGATAAATTCATGCAAAAACTATATGCCAATAACCTGAAAGAGCACATGCCGGAGGCGAAGTTCCGCACAGACGGAGTCACTATAAACGTGACTCTTGAATTTGAGTCGAAGGTGCTGGATCTGTTGGAAGGTGGAAGAATCTACGTAAAGTGGTTCTCCTACCGGTGCAGGGCCCTTGTGCGAACATGCAAGGTGGCCAATTACAGGATGAGTGAAAAGTACAAGGTCTGCCGACAATGCGGGCAGGCTTGCCATAATGCACGTGACTGCACAAATCCGGTGGACTGTCCTGTGGCTGGATTAGCCAAAGTCGAG
>NW_024572557.1:0-6483 GCF_018153835.1 Drosophila eugracilis
AAATTGTTGCTATAAACTTTCCCAGTACCTACTACCTGAAAAGAAATAAAATCCTTTCTAGGACTTCACAGGATATTATAGAAAATTCATTCGAAATTTTTGCCAATTTAACAAACCTGCATGACACAACAGCTAAAAAGGAAAAGCTCCCGGTATTAATAACTGAAGAGTTCAAAAAATCCTTCGAGAACTGTAAAACCTCACTTTGTTAACGATTTCTCTATTAAAATACCCTGATTTTTAAAAAACCTTTATACTGACTACTGATACTTAGTAAATGTGGCAATATGAGCAGTTTGTCCAAGAACGTGAGTTTCAGACCAGTATCATTCGCTAGTAGAACACTTAAGAACGAGAGCAAATTACTCTACTGTTGAGAAAGAAATGTTAGCCATTATTTGTTCGGTCCAAAATTTCAAATAGTCACTGACCACACCCCCTTTAACTTGGCTGATGAATTTCAAAGAACCCAACTCTAAGCTGGTTAGATGGAAGCTTCAACTCTTTAGAATACGATTACGAAGTTATATACAAAAAAGGATCCCCCAAAACGTAGTCGCCGACGCTTTAGTGGCGTTACTGTAATATGCGACCATACTGAATACCCACTGTACCGAGAATACTTAAAGGGGGTACACACTGTAACACTGTATGTTGCAGTGTTTACATAATTCCCGGTCATAAACCTAAGTGGCCGAAATATGAACCGATCGCTATGGCTTAGCCCGCACTCAGGAAGTGCTAGCGTCGGCATAAATTGCACCACGAACGGACTACATGTGCATACCCCTCGCGCTCACAGTTACTGAGGGCATAGCCTAAGTACATAAGTACATATGAACATACATAAGTATATATCTATATAGCAGTCTCTCTGCCGCCGTCTGCGGGCAGCGCAGTCTACGAGACTTAGCATTAATTAGACTTAAAGTAATATTGAAAAACAGAATCAATTGGATCATTGGAGTGGCACCATTGCTGCTCCAATTAATAAAAGACCTATATCCCAAAAATCATGAGACTTATTATTACCTGTGGACCGGGAAGATATCAATACTTATATGGCGGCCAACGGCCAACGTTTATATGGCGACCAACGTCCAACGTTATATGGCGACCAACGGCCAACGTTATATTACAGTACAGACCAACTGTTTTCCAATTCCCATCAAACAAATTACCCACTGCAAATCAAATAAGTACGTCCGATAGACCATTATGAATTTAAGATACAATATATCTTCGAAGTCGGAACAGAAGACAAAGTAAAGATGTTGCATCCTATTTAAAAACAAGCTGAGACGCATTATTTCCATAGCTAAATTTGATCAAAACAACGTTACCGAAATATTAAAAGAAATTCTAACACCTAATAGGCTACACGCCATTGTTGCACCGACACTATATTTGAATTGATAAAAGCCCGTAGTCAGAAATTTTCAAAGATAAAAATTAGTCAGATGTAGAGAAGTTCTAACAGATATAATATCTAAAGAGGAACAAGAAACAGTAGTTAGGGATTATCACTTAAAGAATAACCACCGTGGAATAGAGGAGACTTTGAACCATCTAAAAATAACAATATTCTTTCCCTACATGAAACAGAAAATTTCACAAATAATTAACCCATGCGACACGTGCCTAACACTTAAATAACACAAATGACAGAAAACCACCAAAACCTTATTTTCAAAAAACCGAAACTCCTGGAGTACCACTACAAATAGTACACATGGATATCTATACTATAAATGGTCAAACTATCCTTACATTAATAGATAAATTCTCAAAATTTGCCAAACTTATACAATTACAGCAAGGAGCTGTATAAACGTGGTGAAGTCGTTAAGACATTGTTTTGTGGGCATTCCAACAAAACTAATACTCGACCAGGGCGCTGAATTTTCAGGAAAATTATTTATCGATTTTTGCAAACAATACGACATTGTCACTCACGTCACTTCGTTTCGGCAATCAACTAGTTATTTACGCGTTGATAGATTGAATTCATCTCTCACAGAAATTTATAGGATTATCCTTGAGAACAGGAAGGCCAAGAACCTAGAATGTGATCATGAAGAAATACTGTTCGAAACCCTAACTACCTATAATAACGCCATTCACTCAGCAACCAAATTCACACCGTTCGAATTATTCTCTGGTAGAAACACATCTTCAATAGAGATCTAGTACAACACAGAACACGACTACCTGCAAAAACTGGACTCATTTCAAAGTACATTATATCCAAGAGTCAAAGCACAGTTAGAAGATAAAATGAATCATAGAATTGAAAAATTAAATGAACACAGATCCCAACCAACCCCAATCAATCCAAACGATATTATTTTCAGGAAAGAAAATAGAAGAACTAAAATAACCCCTCGCTTCTCTATTGTAGTATACACATATTATCGTATCGAATACACACTGTACCAATGCTAACATTGTGCTACTGTGTTTTGTGTAAACACAAATTGGCCGACAGAAATGCGATCGGTCCAAAGCGCCACAGAGCTCGTTACGTGGGAAGTGCAAGTGTCAACACTTTCTCATAGCTTGACAACGCATATATATAACATGTGCAAGTTATATGACTCATTATTTAGGGCCTCTTACCCAATTTATAAAAACTTTGAGCCGAGAGCCAATTTCCAAATAACTCTGACAGACCCGAGATAAATCCGTGGTCAGCTATTTCTGTCAACCAGGCCTCCGAATCATTCCCACCCAGATCAATTTCACGCAGCCCAAAATCAAATGGATGCTGTAAACATCCAGTCCGCTAACGTAAACAAAAGATCCCCAAAGCGAGTCCCGAGTCCACTAACGTAATCAAAAAGATCCCCAAAAGAGGTCCCTAAACTCAAATTTAATTGGCAAATTGCATAATCCTATTTTCCGACTCTCTTGAGCCAATCTCTTTATTAATTTTTGGGAATAAATTCCCTTAAGCCAAGGTTTGATTATTAATCAATGAACTAGAGATCAGCAGTCCATTTTTGAGATCCGAATCGAGCATTAGTGCTAATTAAGTAAAAGTAAACGAGCAGTGAATACACTAAGTTCGACCTATTGAAAACTTGTAATAGTGATTAATTGATTAAAAAATAAAATTAAATTTTTTTACTAAAATCACGAGTGAGAAACTTAATTGGCGCCCAACGTGGAGCACAACAAGCTTTAAAACAAAAACAAAAAAGGTTTAAAGTAAAAATAGGAATTTAGCTCGGCAAAAAAAAAACCGATACAACCGGCGAATAAATAAAGCCTGTGTTGATAAAAATAAGGTGGAAATCAATAAATGCAATAATCCCCTTAAACTCTATACAACCGGCAAAAAATAAAAAGTTTGTGTTGATCAAAAAACTAAGATGGAAATAATTAATGAAATAGTCCCCTTAAAATCTCAAATTACAAAATAGTGTTCGTAACATAAATTCACTGCTCGGACAATATAAAAATCAAAAAGTTAAAAAAAAAACTTTCATCAAAAAATAAACTTTGTAAAAAACGGTTAAATTAAACAAATGTTTAAAAATCAAAAAATAAAAAAAAATTAAATAATCTGACTATTCCAGCGGTTTACACCGATACCGACATCTACACAGATTCTGATACTCCAAGTGAGGAAAGCACTCCTGTCACAATGGCGCAAACCAATATTGACTTCATAAATACTGCATCCAAGCTGATACCAGTGTTTGATGGTAAAGCAGAGAATCTAACAAGTTTCGTGGATGCATTAGAGATTGTAGACTCAATAAAGGGCCAGCATGAACAGCTCGCAGTGTCAATAATAAAAACAAAATTGAAAGGAGGTGCTAGAAATCTAATAGGAAATGAAACAACAATTTCCCAGGTGATTTCTAGGATAAAAGGCAACGTCAAAGGCGAAACTGTGGAGGTATTGTCAGCAAAGCTGATGAACCTACAGCAACGCAACAAAACTGCCAATCAGTATACATAAGAAATTATGTAAGCCTTGGAAGGAGCTTACATATCAGATGGACTAACTTTAGAACTGGCAAGGAGTTATTCCACTCAGCATGCCGTTAAAGCAATGACAAAAAACTGCACGATTGATAAGGTAAAACTTATCATGCAGGCGGGAACATTCAATACAATGAATGATGCCGTTTCTAAGTTTGTAAGTAGTTGCACTGAGGCAACTGGACAGTCAAATACTGTCCTTTATTACAGGAACAGGGTGCAGACATCTCAGTCTTAAAAGAAAATTCGGATATTTTTTATAATATTCAAGATGACCATATTATAGACATAAAGGGAATAAGTCAAGAAATAACCAAATCCAAAGGTTTAATTTATATTGAAATACTAACAACTAAGTATTTAATTCCACACGATTTTCATATCGTAAGTTTCCAATTTCCTATTCCATGCGATGGAATATTAGGCATTGATTTCATTAAAAAATACAACTGTCAATTAAACTTCAAGCCAGCTGAAGATTGGCTTATAATTAGACCCAATAATTTAAAATTTCCAATTAACGTACCAATAGCTCACAGTTCTGGCAACCACTCAGTACTTCTGCCAGCAAGATCCCAAGTTATTAGAAAAATTGAACTCAATTCAAAAGAAGACAGTGTATTAATTCCAAATCAGGAAATTCAGCATGGTATTTACATTGCAAATACCATAACAACGTCTAGTAACCCTTTCATAAGGTTACTTAATACAACCAACACTGACCAAGTAGTCAGTACAAATAACCTTATATATGAATCACTTTCGAACTACGAAGTAGTCAAAACAAACCTTGACAATAGAGAAAAATCAGTATTATCTCAACTTTCGAAAAACTTCCCTCCACAGTTCAAGTCACAGCTTTCCAGCTTATGCACCCGGTATAGTGATATATTCGGATTGGAAACCGAATCAATATCAACAAACAATTTCTATAGACTAAATCTGAGATTAAGAGATGATGAACCAGTTTACATAAAGAACTATCGAAGCCCACATAGTCAGGTCAACGAAATACAAAAGCAAGTAGGAAAATTAATCTCTGACGGGATCATTGAACCCTCCGTATCCGAATATAATAGCCCATTGTTACTTGTTTCTAAGGAACCGTCCCCTGGGTCAGATGTAAAGAAACGGCGATTAGTGATTGACTATCGCCAGATCAATAAAAATTACTATCTGACTTAATGTCAGGATTCCATCAAATTGAACTAGAAAAAAGTTCAAGAGATATAACGTCTTTTTCAACGGGCAATGGCTCATATCGCTTCACGCGATTACCTTTTGATTAAAAATAGCTCCTAATTCGTTTCAGACAATGATGTCTTTTGCATTCTCTGGACTAGAACCTTCTCAAGCATTCCGTTATATGGATGATTTAATTGTAATCGGTTGTTCCGAAAAACATATGCTTAAGAACTTAACAGACGTTTTTGAGAAATGTAGGAAATATAACCTGAAATTACATCCAGAAAAATGCTAATTTTTTATGCATGAATTGACTTTTCTAGGTCATAAATACGACGTCATTATGAACTACCCAGTTCCGCACGACGCGGACAGTGCTAGACGTTTTCGTAGCGTTCTGTAACTATTATAGACGTTTTATTTGCCGACTATTCACGGCACATAACAAGATTATGTAAAAACAATGTTCCTTTTAAATGGACGGGTGAGTGTGAAAATGCATTTCAGTACTTAAAAACAAAACTTATGGAACCTTCTTTGCTACAATATTCAGATTTTACTAAATAATTCTGTATAATAACAGATGCAAGCTAGCAAGCGTGTAGTAGAGCGGTTTTAACTCAGAATCATAATGGTCTCCAACTTCCCATTGCATACGCATCAAGAGCATTTACCAAAGAGAGAGTAACAAGTGTACTACCGAGAGGAATTAGCTGCAATTCATTGGGCAATATTACATTTTCGACCGTATATTTATGGAAAAATTTCATAATTAAAACGGATCACAGACCTCTTATATATCTATTTTCAATGATTAATCCTAATTCTAAACTGACTCGTATGAGGCTCGAATTAGGAAGAATACCCCGACTACAGCTCCGAATACGTTTAAAGGGAAAAGACAATCATGCAGCTGATGCTTTGTCAAGCAACAACCATTAAAGAGCTACAAAAATATTACATTGGAAATATAATGAAAGTCACTACTAGATTTCCAAAGTAGACAAAAAGTCTCAAGTGGAAAATAAAAGAAATGAATCTGCCCAGGCAAATTTATTGAAAAAGCTTCTAAGCCCAGTTTACGACGTCATGTGACGAAGTACGTAAAGTAGTGACCTTGAGATTTATATGCTATGTTTCAAGAAATGGTAAGAAAATAATCGCAAGATATGATGTTGGCGATTTATATACCAATGGAGTCCTTGGAGAAAATAAAAGTTTTTTTCCAAAGGCTTGAATGCAAGTCGGTATATACATAAAATCAGCCAACTCAAAGTGGCGGAAAATACTATCTTTGAACACGTT